>NT_039622.1:0-88442 GCF_000001635.26 Mus musculus | reverse complement strand
ATCTGCCTGACCACCTGCTTCAGGTGCGGTGCCTTCTCTTCTTTGGGCGGGTGGGTGAAGAGCGTGACTCGGCTCACACCGCGGTAGAAGTTGGTGTCTGTCCACCCCAGGTCCAGTGGGGGCACTTCGGTGTCCGAGCGGTCTGGCCAGTAGGCCAGGGACTCAGTGGGCTGGGCCGGGACCTTGGCCTTGGCCTTAGCCTTGGCACGGGTGCTGGAGACTGCCTCCTCGTAGGGGCTCCAGGCGGCGCAGAGGGCCTGGCGCTCCTGGCTGGAGAGGAAGTCCCGCAGCCGCTCCTTCTTGACCAGTTCGCGGTAGGCCTGCTCGCCTCCACCCAGCAGCGCCTCCAGCGCGGCCCGCCGCCTCTCGCAGTAGTAGAAAGCTGCATGTGCCTCGGTCACCCTCTCGTTCACGTGCGCCTCGTCCAGGCAGCTCAGTTGGGACTCGGCCATGGCGCCCCAGCCCTGTCCCGGGGCCCCAGGCTCGGACCCTGCTGTCCCCACCGCCGCACCTGGAGCGCTCGAGGGGCGGGGCGCCTCACCTGGCCGCGAGGTCCGCCTCGGCCCGCCCAGCGATCGCCAGTCGGCCAATCGGCGCGGGCCCCGGTGCGGGCGCGGCCGTCGGGCGGAGAGGGACCGCCGCCTCTGCAGGGCTTGCGGGGACCTCACGGGCGGCTCAGCCGACGCCCTGCGTCTCTGGCCTACTTAGCCCGGCTGGGGTGCAGAGTGTCGGCGTGGAAGTGAAAGCCCGGCTGTGGTCAGAGGCACGTGCGGCCTTTGAGTCACGCCCGCCTCCCAGCTGCGACCCATCAGTGCAGGGAAGGTCGGCGACCTGACCCCTTTACGCCTCCAGCACCCTCGGGACTCAGCCCCGCGGGTACAGCCTCATCTTCCCGCAGGCAGGGCCCAGAGCACGTGTTCTAGTCCGGACGCCTGCGGAATTTAGTAGCATCCTGACCCACTCCGGCCTTCAGGGTCCAAGTGTGTGTGCTGTTGGGCTAGATCGTCGGACTGTGTAGGGGGCAGTCTGTGTGGGAAAGCAAAGATGCTAATGAAATCCCTAGTTCTCCCGCCCACGCGTCCCAGTTCTGAGATCAGAGGCCTCCAGGGGCTGTCAATTCAACACCAACACCGTCACTACAAAATTTTTTTCTCCTAAAAGAATCACCCAAATAGCAAAGATGTAAGCAGGAGGCAGTGGATTTGCCCCTCATTTTAATTTGAAGTGGTGTGTGCGTGTGTTTGGGCCTGATAGGCTGCCAGAGGCCTGATTACTATATTAGCGATTCAAAATACATGTTTGAGCCCAAGGAAGGAAGCTGAGCACAGACACGCGCGTGCACACCACCACCATCACCACCAGAGGATCTGCTGTTTCCCATTGGATTAAATACAATCTTCTTAGTCATTAACATATTATTTTGTTCGTGTGCTGCTGTACAATTTTGATTCTCCACATTCAAAATATTTTCAGATCATAGCAACCAAAGGTTCACATTTCTCTCATTTTGTAGCACAGCGACTTGGAGCTGGAAGGAGCTTTAGAAATGAGTCCAACCCCCTCATTTCACAAACGAGGAAATTGAGGCCTAGAAATAAATGCTTTTCTATATCTCCCGAGAAAGGAGCGGCTAAGCAAAGGAACTGCTATGCTCTCTGCGGTGAGGGAGGTCCTTTCCCAACATGTGGCCTCCTTTGCTTGTTCTTATAAAGAAACAGAGGTTATTGGGGTTATTAGGGGTGTGTATGAAGGAGTCAATAGGCATCTCTCTCTCTCTCTCTCTCCCTCTCTCTCTCTCCTTCCTTCTATCTCTCTCTCACTCCTTCCTTCTCTCTCTCTCTCTCACTCCTTCTCTCTCACTCCTTCCTTCTCTCTCTCTCTCTCTCTCTCTCTCTCACTCCTTCCTTCTCTCTCTCTCTCTCTCTCTCTCCCCCTCCCTCCCTCCCTCCTCTGTGCTTGGGATAAAACTCAGGGCTTTGGAAAATTAGGAAAGGGCTCTTTCATTGATCTATACCCCACAGCCCCGTTGATGGTCTGGAGAAATGAGTGTTTAGATTGTCTGCAGGGATTGGAGACATGGTTAAGAGCACTGGATGCTTCCCAAAGGACGTGGGCCTATATGGTGGCACACAACCATCAATAGCTCAAGTCCCAGAGCATCTCTGACACTCTCTTCTGTTCTCTTCAGGCACTTGCTATGCATATGGTACATAGACATAACTGCAAACAAAACATCCATACACATAACAATTTTTTTAAAAAATTAATAAAAAAGTAAACTGCAGGGTTTGTGACAATAGTCACTGCTGGCATTGGGGATGTCGAGTAACAGCAAACCTGCCTGTTCCCTCAAATGTTCTTCACCACTCATGAGAACCAGAAGGTTTCCCGCTGCTAGCACTCCACTCTAAAAGTACTATAGGCACAGTCTACCATTAGTTAGGAGAGCGCTTGCTTGCTTTGGAGGCCAGGCCCTCTGCTTAGGGAATACAGAGGCTCTTGAAGCAGTAAAGGGGAGGGTGAGACAGCCAAGGCTAATACAGCTGAGGAGGACAGCCCGAGTGTAGCAAATGTGCTTTAGTAACTGCGGACAAGCCAGATGTCATGCACCTGTCACCCAGCACCAGAGAAACTGAGATAGGAGGATGGTGAGTTAGAAGCCAGCCTGGGCAACACGACAAGGCCCTGTTTCAAAAAACAAACCACTACTGCCACAAAAGGCAATCGTACGCTTAGAGGGGAAACTGACTTAATGAGCACTTACTTGGTGCTGACTGTGTGCCTAGTACAATTCAGGCTCAGCATTTCATTTCATTTTATTTTATCTCTTGAGAGAGTCTCAGCTCAGGACCTCAAACACGCTGTAAGCAGAGGAGACTTGCCTTGAATTCCCGATCCTCCTGCCGCCACCTCCCAATTATTAGGATTACAGGCATCTGTCACCCTCCCAAGTTCAGTGTATATTTCCTAAGAGAATGAACCAAGGATCTGGGCATGGTGGCTCATGCCTGTATTTTTAGCACTTGAGGGGCTGAGGCAGGAGAATTACTATGAATTGAAGGCAAACATTGGGCTACTGGGGCTGTTTGACAAAGAAATGTCCCCAACATGTGGATTCAAACACTTGGTCCTCAGTTAGTCGTACAGTTTGGGGAGGTTATGAAACCTTTAGAAGGTGTGATATAGTGTTGTTTCCTATTTCTATTTTGCTGTGATAAGATACCATGACCAAGACAACTTACAGAAGAATTTATTTGAAATTGTGGTTACAGAGGGTTAGTGTTCATGATGGCAGAGCAAAGGCTCAGCAACAGAAATGGGAAGCTGAGAACTCATCTTTAACTGAAAACATGAAACAGATCAAGATAGAAATGATGCCAGTCTCTGCAACCCTATAGGTGGAACAACATTATGAACTAACCAGTACCCCGGAGCTCTTGACTCTAGCTGCATATGTATCAAAAGATGGCCTAGTCGGCCATCACTGGCAAGAGAGGCCCATTGGACATGCAAACTTTATATGCCCCAGTACAGGGGAACGCCAGGGCCAAAAAGGGGGAGTGGGTGGGTAGGGGAGTGGGGGTGGGTGGGTATGGGGGACTTTTGGTATAGCATTGGAAATGTAAATGAGCTAAATACCTAATAAAAAAGGGAAAAAAATGATGCCAGTCTTTCAGAGCCTGCCCCCAGTGACATGCCTCCTCCAGTAAGGCCACGCCTCCTCCAACAAGGCCACGCCTCCTCCAGCAAGGCCACACCTCCTCCAGCAAGGCCACATCTCCTAAGGCTCCCCAAAGAGTACTAACTAGGTACTCTTTGAAACTCAAGTTTTCAAATGTCCAAGACTATGGGAGACATCTCATTCTAACTACCACACAGAGACTTGCTGGAAGAAGTATATTACTGAGGGTGGACTTTGAGAATTCACAACCTCCCTACTTCCAGATGATCCTCCCTGTTTTGTGGTTGTGGCTGAGATGGGATCTCTCAGCTTCCTCATCTGGCTGACAGGCCCGCTACTTCCTGCCATGGGCCCCTGCCACAATGGAGTCTTACTCCTCTGGACTGGTAAGCACCAATAAACTCTCTTTTCTATAAGTTGCCTTTATCGTGGCAATTTGTAGACAAAAGCAAAACAAACCAGAAAAATAACATATACAAAAGTTGGTCCTGTGTTGTGAATAGCCCTGGGGCTAATTATATTTGATGTTAATTCCGTTCTCCTGTGAGGGGCTGCGAACAAGGGATGAGTCAGCACTCAGGTGATTTCCTGTAAACCTGCTTCCCACCTTAATGTATAAAATAAAGGCTAGAACTGGCGATTGTGTGGAGAAAGAGAGGAAGGTGGAGCTGAAGGTTTTGGGAGAGAAAGGGAGAGAAGACAAAGGAGGACAGAGGAGGAAGAAGAAGGAAAGCGGAGCAGAAGCGAAACCACAAGTTCTAAGGGGTCTCATAGATGTGGAAGATGGTAGTATAGTGGTAGATCTGCCCAATCTAGGTGCACAGCTTGTATTCATATTAATTGAGTTGTGTTTTCATTGCCGGGACATATTTGGGTTGGAGATTTACCGCAACAGTACTGAGAGTGTCTTGTTGCTGGAAGGAACCTGGCCATGTTGAGTTTTGGAGAAATGTGGAAGACTCTGGAACTTTAGACAAGAAAAGCAGGCGAATGCTGTAAGCGTAGTTTAGTGGTCTGTTCTCATAGGATCCTGGTAGACAGCAGGGTGGATAGTAATGAGGATGGCAGAGACTTGGCTCAAGAGATTTCAGATGGGAACAACATTAGCAGTGAGCTATAGAGAGTCTGGCTACCTTCCGCCCTTGTCCTAAGAACTTGCCTGAGCCTAAATTTTAAAGCAATGGGCTGACTAATTTACTTGTTACAGGAAATTTCTTTAAAATATTTTAAAAATTGTTTTATTACTTTGTAGGTATAAGTGTTTATACCATTTGTGTATGTGTACCATGTATATAGGCAGAGAGCCCTGGGAGGCCAGGAGAATGTAGTGGGCCTTGTGACTGAGTTATAGACAGTTGTGAGCTGCCATATGGGGGTTAGATTCATCTCTCTGGACGAGCAATCAGTACTCTTACCCACTGAGCCATCTCTCCAGCGTGTGGTGGAAGAAATTTCAACACTGTGGAATGGTTGTTACTGATAAGACTTATACAAGTCTATAATGACAAAAAGCAAGGGGCAGAAAGGAATACAAAGTGTACAGTTCAGAAGTAAGGGGAGCACCAGGAAGCTTAGTGTTGCAGCCAAGGGGCTGCTGGAAGAGAGGCTGCAATAAATAGTAAGGCGGCTAGCAGCCTTTATGAGAGAGAGGCCTGCTTGGCACTGGAACAATAGGGTGATGATGCTGACCTTTCATGACCTAGGGATGAAACAAGGTCACATAGTTGATGAAATTAGTACTTTTACTGGCAGAAAGTGATTTATAGTGATGCTCCAAGACTTTTAGAGTGCCAGAGAGCCTGGGAAGAGGAGAGTAGATAGAGGGGGACAAGCAATAGAAACCTCAGCTTTGTTTATTGACTTGAGTTAGGGCTTTGCTATGTGGCCCTAGCTGGCCTTGAACCCATGATCCTCTTGACTCGGCCTCCAAACTGATTGAGTGGGTTACATACAGGTAAGCCACCTCTGTCCGGGACCTGACCTTAGTAGTCTCTATGCTATAGCGACCATGGAGCCACTGAGGGTCCAGAGACTGATAGGGCTGCTAACAATACAGCAGCAATTGCTCTGCCAGACACCATGCTAATAAGCATTTGATGTTTTCTTCAAATGAACTGTAAGTCCCATTGGAAAATCTCCCATCCTTGTGTTCTCTATGCTAATTAAGGGAACACAGAGAAGTTTAGTGCTCACCTTAGCTCGTCCACGTAGTAAGGAGGGGAGCCAGAGTTCAGAGCCAGACTGGCTGACTTCAAAGGCTGCCCACCTCCTCAGGTTGCTCTGCTGCCTTAGTTGAAGATAGAAGAAAAGGAGAGTAGAAAACATGTTTGCTTTGTCTGGCAATTTACCCCTGCAGTAGACAGTTGCTAAGAGCTAAGCATTGTGCTTTTAATTACCAGCTCTTTTTTGTTTTTTAACTTTGTACTGCTTCTTTGTGAATTTCCCATCATGCACCCCAATCCCACTCATCTCTCAGTCCCTTCATATCGGCCCTCCACCCTTGAACCTTCCCCAATCTCTTTCAAAAGAAAAAATAAAATAAAATCTTGTCATGGAAGCTGTAGTGTGTCACAGTGTGTCCCCCAGTACACCCCTTTGACCACACATCTTCACCTGCAAATGTTCATGAGTCCTGGGGTGGTTTGAAGCTTCTGGCTTCTGCTACACTGTCAGTACTGGATTCTCACTGGGGCTCCTCTTGGGTATCCTGTTCTTGTCCTGTGTCATGGAATCCTGCAGCTTTGGACCAGCCCTTCATGCTCTCCAGCAGTTCGTGGATGGGATAGATGTTAGGGTGGGCCAACTCAAAGCCCTGGATCTGGGCCTGCTTGGTGGTAACTGTATTGGTCAGCCCACCAACTCTCCCAACTCTTTATGGACCCTGACTGAGCATCAGGCCCTGTAGAACAGGGAAGAAGCTACAAGCCAAGCCAAGCTCACCCCAGGCCTACATTGAAGTAGAAGAATTAAAACATGTTTCCCCCCCAGTTCAAGGGCCACAAATATTATGTGACAGGACTTGGATTTGGGCAGAAGGTTAGAATATTTTAGAAATAGCTTCCATTGGAACAGATCTTTCTACATTGGATGGGAATCACGGTGGTTATTTAGTAGCACTCACTTTTACATGCCTGAGACATACTCGTACGCTCGACAGTTTTGAAAGGTTAATAAGTACCAGGCAAGATGCTTGACACAAGGAATAAGAAAGAAGACTGGGACATCACCAGTGGCTTCTCTGGTGCCTCCTGTATGCAGTTCAGATAGGCGGTAAATATTCCCAAGAACAAGAAGCTGGGGTGTAGATCAGTGTAGATCGCTTACTGTGCATGTGTGAGGCCCCAAGCCCTGATCTTCATAAGGTGGGCAGTAAGGGGACATAGTAGCAGAGGGGCTGTGTGTAGGTAGGCAGAATGTACAATTAGGAAATTGCATCTGGCCTCCTCTCCCGGATTGTTAAAGTTGGCTCTGAAAGAGATTGAAGTGAGATGCTACAGGTGGGAAAACTGAGGCTTTTAGAAGTGAGATGTCCCCTTTGATGTCAATGCTGCCAACTGGAAATGTTGGGACACTTAGTCATATGGCTTCACCTCCAGACCTTCACCCTAACCTATAGCTAAACACTGTAGATTCCTGTACAGATAAAATGAAAGAAAACAAACAGTCAAACAGCAACCAAACACCCTGATTTCCTTTAGGTACCTGTAGTAATCTTAATAGCTATATAATTTGGGTCCCCCTAGACCCAGGAACTTCCAGAGAAAACCCCTGATACTCTATTTGTCCCTCTAGGTCTGGGTCTAGAGTTTCCCTGAGTTAGGTGGGATCCACTCTGGTGGCATTTCCAACTCCACAGGCCACCTTGACCAAGGTGACTGCTGCCCTCTGAGAACTCTGCTTCCCCTAACAAGTCCCTTCCTGCTGTCTCCCCCCTCCTTCCTCTGGAGGACTAACTCCCTCCCCCTAGATACTTGGCTCCAAGTCACCTTCCTCTCACCCTCCACAGCACTCGCTGCAGGCTGCGCCTTCTGCATTTTGTAAAGATATGACACCTTATAGTTAACATTAATTGTAGCTGTGTTCAGCCCCATGCATGTCTATTTTGCTAGGCCCTCCTGTGTAATTTGAGTCCCAAAATAACCCATCTCATGATATATTCTTAGATAAGTTTCCCAGGGGTGACTTTTTTTCCTCTGTAGCAATTTGTGTCACGAACGCCTGTTATAAAACTTTGGGGACTCACTCACACCTTGGTGAAAAAAAATTTTTTTTTCCTTTGCTGCTGTTCCCAGAGAAGGTGAGAGAGAGAGTGAGGGGAAGAGGTTCTTTTATATCCAGAGGAACACAGATCCCGGGACCACAGTGGAGTAACCTTGTCCCCTCACCCTCTCTGAAGCTCCAAGAAACAAATACATAGAGACCTCTCACCTTCCCCTAAAACTTTTTGGCTATCCACTGGGAGGGGGAATGACCTTTTATGTGCATAGGTATACATGCAACCAGAATCCCACATACCAGATATCTCATTACCCTTCACCAATCCTCTGGTGATGACCTTGGTCTGCATTTACCAATAATCCTGTCAGGCTGGTTTTCTCCAGGACACCCTCGCCCTATACACATACTACTAAATCATTTCCTCTTCGATGTTTTTGTGCCCACCACACCCCCATACACTAGTTCCCACCTTTACAGTCTGTTTAAAGTTCAGCCCCATCCCTCTATCCCAGTAGTTATCCTTGCTTCCTCTGTGAATGCATTCTCCCTCAGCATGCTTTACCTCACATCTGTGAATGATGATTTCCTTAGCAGATACCAGCTAAGTGAAGGAATTACTCTCAAAGAGACCACAGCAGACTGGGTCACTGGGAACTTCCCCTGGGGCTCTATTGTTTTACAGAGCATCCCACCCAGATCAAGAACATTGTTGCCTAGACAACCTTACCCCTGTCACTCCCTTAAGTGTCAAGCCTCCTTCTAGAGACTAGGTTGTGTTGAGGCAAGTCATCGGGATGAATCTCGCTTGACCCCTGAACTTTGCCGTGAAGTGCCACATAATGCTCTTCTGATTGTCTTGGGCAGGTCACCCCACCTGGAGGTGACCTTCCTTTCTAGTTACCTCCATCAATACCAGCAGTTCTCTATCTTCCTAATGCTGCAACCCTTTCTCATACTGCATGTTGTGGTGACCCCCCCAACCATAAAATTATCTTCATTTCTACCTCATAACTATAACTTTGCCACTGTTACAAGTCATGATATAAATATCTGATGTACATGGTATTTGACAGGCAACCCCCAAAGGGGTCGTGACCCATAGGTTGAGAGCCGCTGATCTATATCCTAGCCAGCTCCAAAGCTTCCTAAAGTCACCTCTGCCTCTACCCTTCCATCTGACCCTTCTTCCGGAGTGTACTCTGCTGGCCCTAACCTAGGGGCCTCTAGCATGTGACATCCAGGCTCTAGGTCACTAGGACAGGGATCAACAAGCACTCAGGAAGTAATCATTCTGGCACAGGCTCTTCAGTGGTGTGGTGATTGTTAATCTTCACTGTACCCAGGAAGTCACATCTCTAGGTATACCTCTGAGGACATTTTCAAAGAGGTTTCACTGAGGAGGAAAAACCCACCATGAATGTGTAGGACACCATCCAATGGGCTGCTGTCGTAGACAAGAAAGAAAGAAAGAAAGAAAGAAAGAAAGAAAGAAAGAAAGAAAGAAAGAAAGGAAAAGAAAAGGAAAGGAAGGGAAGAAAGGGAGAGAGAAAGAAAGAAAGAAAGAAAGAAAGAAAGAAAGAAAGAAAGAAAGAAAGAAAAGGAAAGGAAAGGAAAGGAAAGAAAAGAGAAAGGGAGAGAGAGAAAACAAAAAAGAAAAGGGGGAAAGATAAGCAGCAGCATTCATTTCTCTTTGCCTCCTGAGTATGAATGAATTGCAATCAACTGCCACAGTCGCCCACCGCCATGCATTCCCTGTTATGACAGGCTGTTCCCTGGAGCTATGAGTCAGAGTAAACCCTCCTTCCTTAAGTTGATTTTACCAGGTGTTTGGTCACAGTGACAAGATAATTAACTAATACAGCTGAGATCAGAGCTGTTTTAGAAATTGTTTCCAAATGTCTCTGGGACCACCAGCTTTCAGGGAGGGGAGACAGTCCACTGTAGTGGCTGTCTGCCAGATTGGGGTCAGACTGGTCTCTGCTTATGAGAGTGCTCTGTCCCTGAGCCTGTTTTGTGTTCCTGCCTACAGGAAGGAAGAAAAGAGTCTCTCTTAAGGATTCCCTCCTAACCAGTGTCCCCTAATCTCAGAAAGGGAGACACCCTCTTTTTTGTTGTTGTTGTTTTTTACCAGTAAAGTTGCCAGCGTCTGTCTTAGACACTCCTCAGTTCTGTTCCTAGGCACCGTTGTTGCTGCTGTTGCTCTGGGTTAAGACTCATTATGTAACCCAGGCTGGTCTTGGAACTTGTGAGCCTCTTGCCTTTGTCTCCCTGGTTGTAGGATTACAGATGAGTGCTAACACCCAGTTCCAAGTACCTGGACATGGGTGCTGGAGTCTTAACTGCTGAGCCATCTCTCTAGCACCATTGAGCACCATTTCTAACCTGCCAGTTCGTTTCTAGCTCTCAACCACCCACAGAATTCAAACGGCTTGCAATTCAAATGCAAGCACTTCCATGGGGTCAAACAAATCTTTCTGGACCATCTCTCTGTCATTCCTCATGTCTGTTCCATAGCTGGGCAGAATGTTCTGCGTCCTCACCTTCAGCTCCCTCTAGAATGACCAACACTTATCTTCCAAGTCTCTAAGCCCTTTAAGAACTAGCTTGAGAAGGGGCTGGGGATTGGGGGTGGTAGGTGGGTGGGTGGGTGCTGGGGAGTGGTGGTAGCACACACCTTTAATCCCAGCACTTGGGAGATAGAGGCAGGCAGATCTCTGAGTTTGAGGCCAGCCTGGTCTAGAAATCAAGTTCCAAGGACAGCCAGGACTTTGCAGAGAAACCCTGTTTCAAAACAACTAACTAACTAACTAACTAAACTAGCTTGAGGTTCACCTTCTTGGAAAAGCCTTCCAAATGTCCAGGCCCCTGGTAGCTCTTCTTTTGAGTTCTGTAACAGCCAATGCTCTCTGAAATAACTTTCTATGACAATTGACACATTCACCATATGGTAACCCCACCCCCCAACCCCCATGCCCAGCCAGCAGCAGTATCCAGATAAGAAGCACAGCACCCCAGGGGGGTGAATCTCAGGCTGATAGCTTATCTCCTTTTAGTGAGACCTCAGTTAGGGTCCTGCATGGTCCTTCATGGTGGGCTGACTCTCACAGAAGACTAGATCTGGGCTGGGAGAGGGGCAGAGGCAGGAGATTCATAGAAAGGCAGCACTCTGTCCTTTTTTGGTCCTGTTCCTCCTCCATCAGTTGGAAGAGGGCCTCGTTTAGTCTGTGCCTTCCAAATGCTTGCTGCCTTTCTTCTTCTTTGTTTTGTGTTTCGATGTATCTGGCTGGGCTTAAACTCATGGCTGCCCGCCCTTTTTCCTCTTTCTCCCAAGTACTGAGATTACAGATGTGAGCCATCTGCTCAGCACTTTGTTTTCTATAAAAAAGTGATTGAAAATGTGCACCATGTCATATTTCTGACAACACAACTTTCATAAATACACATGTGCGTGTGCAGCCCCCCTCCCTCCAGACACAGTCTCATTGTTCACTTGAATGGCTAAAAAGACATATGTTCAGTTGAGTTGTTTGCCTTCCACCTTTTCACCGAGGTGGGTATGCACCCTAGTGCCGAGCTACATCTGGTCCCCAAGGCTAACAGGGACCTTGCACCTTCCTGTTGGGGACTCAGACCTTCAAACCGTTGTCTGAGCACTAACACAGCGCACCTATGCAGGAAGGGACCAAACCCAGTTCAGGAAAGACACCTGGGAGAAAGTGACAACTAGGTGAGGACAAAGGACCTGGGGAGGCTCGAGTAGACAAGCAAGAAATGTGTTTTCACAGTAGGATTCTCTGAGCAAGGACAATGGGGAACATTGTCCAGCAGAACGAGCCACAGAGGTGGGGGTTGGAGCAAGAGACTGGTGAAGAAGCTCTTGAAATAATGCAGAATAGCAACGGTGGGGAAGAGGGGTGGAATCAGGGATGGATGGGACGAAGGGAACAAGACAAGACAGATACAGATGAAGGTTTTTTTGTTTTTTTGTTTTGGTCCAGTGACTGTGAGAAGAGGAAGATGATGGTAAAAAGCATTTTGGATGTTGGAAAAAAGGGACCAGTAGATCCCTCTACAACATGCAATATTGGAGGTGCCATGGGATATCTGAGGAGAAAGGCCTGAGGAGCATC
Organism: Mus musculus; assembly: GCF_000001635.26. Taxonomy (NCBI): domain Eukaryota; kingdom Metazoa; phylum Chordata; class Mammalia; order Rodentia; family Muridae; genus Mus; species Mus musculus. The sequence goes on along the minus strand of NT_039622.1, from coordinate 76,412 downwards.
CTGACACCAGATACACTGGTGTGAAACTGAGGAATGTCTCCTGGGGTGAGCATAATAAGAATCAGTGAAGCAGCCAGGGTGGTGGTGGCTCACGCCTTTAATCCCAGCACTCTGGAGGCAGAGGCCGGTGGATCTCTGTGAGTTCTAGGTCAGCCTGCTCTATAAAGGGATTTCCAAGACAGCCAGGGCTGTTACACAGAGAAGCCCTGTCTCAAACAACAACAACAACAACAAACCAAGAATAGACTAACACAGCTGAGGATGTGGTGTAGAGGTAGAGCACTCACCTCATATGCATGAGGCCCTAAGTTTCATACCCAGTAAGCAGAGAAAGAGAAAAAGATATAAAGAAAGAGAAGGAAAAAGAACCAAACTCCAAGTTCAGACATGGAGCTAGAGTGCCCCAAGGTCTTAAAATGTAAATTCCTTGAAGTTAACAGAGCTTGGTGGCTCACTTTTTAATCCTAGAACAGGAGAGGTAGAGGTGTTGATCTCTTTGAGTTTGAGGGAAGCCTGGTCTACATGAAGAATTCCAAGCCAGTCAGGACTACATAATGAGATCCTGTCTCAAAACAAACAAATGACAAACAAAAATTCAAGAAGTTTAAGTTTTTACCAATAGAAGGCAGAATTTCCACAAGTTCTATTTGTCTTCATGGAAAGATGCACTTGCCATTTCCTCCACTGCTTTTTAAAAAGAGACATTTACTTCATCCCTTGTCTGCACCCACCCTGAGTTGCACCTTGCCTAAGAGGGGTCCTTGGACCAGCTCTTCACTGAACATATGCTGTTTACACACACTAAGGGTTTTGAGCAAGAAGAGAGCCAGCCGCCCCTTCTGTTTATGGATGAAGAAATTGAGGTTCCGAGAGATTAAAGCACTTCTTTAAACTCCAGTAGCTCTGGAGAGAGTGAGGACAGTCAGGCTGCTGTGCATACCCCCTCCCTTTTCTCTGCACCCCCTCCCAACCCATCTGGACTTGCCATGGTAACTAAGCCTCCTCTAGCGTGGGAAGCAGTTTCCTAGCAACTTCCCCATAACCAGGTCAGAGCTGGGGAATGAGACACCACTTGCTGCCTCCCCTGGGGAATTCAGATGTAGAGAAATGGGATGGCCACAGATGACCTGCATAAAGGGCTAACTGGGAGCACCTAGGTAAAGGAATTTCACATCAGGGTCAGGAAGACGCTGGGATGACCTGGGCCTTGTCCACAGAGCAGGAACAGAGCCTCCTCTCTATGTGCAGTGCTGATTCTTTTGAATAGCACGGGACCCATCTCCGTTGACTTGCTGGCTTGGTGTAAATGAAGGAGTCTGTCTAGAAAGGCTGGTGGCCAGCCATAGACATCTGTGCAGACACTTCATTTTCAGGGGAGCGGAGGGTTACTCACTCACCCTCCTTCTCATGCCTTTATTATGCCAAGATATGTTTATGGAATGGCCTGCTGGTCATAAACAAGCTAGTCCTTCCTCTAATGTTCCTTGTGTACCTGATCTCAGCAGCCACCCTCCGCTCCACCCACCTGCATCTCCTCCTTTCAGCAGGGCCCCACCTGGGACTCCCAGGTCCTGCCTTCTATAGGATCTCTCCCTAAAGGCTAAGCCAGCAATGATTGGCTCAACCTTTTGGATATGGCAGGTTGAGGAGTGGCATCCAGTCTTGCCCGTGGAATATGGGATAATGGCTGCTGAGAACTTCTGGGTAGGTTTATTTCACAAACTAAACTTTGGAGGGGGTGGTGGTGTGCTCTTCTTCACCAGGGATTGCCATGTTTATGTGTCATATTGAGAATTGCAACAGCCACTGAGAGGAGACAGTGCTGATGCTCAGGGGATCAAGGGATGGTACTGTTGTACCCGTGAAGCAAGCAAGCTAGGCATTGCCCACTCTTAGACTCATTGTTCAGGTAGATCATGGCAACCTGTGTTTAAGGTACTTCTGGTCCAGGCTCCATGAGCACATCTCAGGTTCAAGCTGAGTGGGGCTCTCCGTAGATGCCTGGGGCAGGACTTGATACAAACAAACAAACAAACAAACATCCCCTTGCAAAAATTATCGAATGTGCTCTTTATGAATAAATGTAAGATAAAACTGACTCCCCAGTCTTTTATCTCCAGTCCAGATCCGTGATCTACCTGCAGCTGCATGCCCAGCTTCTTGCAGGTCTGACTTCCCTTCCACACCTTCCCACGCCTCCAGTTGGTACAGGAATGAGGTCATCCTGGAGTGGGTTTCCATTTGTTCCCTAGGTCCAACTACACATGTCTCTTCTCACTGCAAGCTCAGTGAAATCAGACATGGTGACAGTCAGGTTATTTATTTATTTATTTATTTATTTATTTATTTTAAGTAGGGTTTTCTTTTCAGCGATTTTAGGCTCACAGCAAAACAGAAGATACAGAACTCCCCAGAGGGCATGCGTAGCCTCCCCTAGTGTCAACAGCCAGGGACGGGTCTGTACTGAAGCATCATTACCTTAAGCCCATAGCTTATGGCAGGGGGCTTACTGCTTACTGCTTACTGCTATAGTTTCCATGGTTTCACAAGACAGACACATGCCTACTCTGTGTGCCACCACACAGAGTAGCTGACCTGTCCTAAAAGGTACCCACGTTTGGTCCAGTCATTCCTCCACCCCCTGCAACCTTAGTAAACTGACTCTTTTCTTTTTATTTTATCACTTGAAAATGTTTTGCTGTTGTTTATCTCGGGACCAAGTCTTTCTATGTAGCTATAGATGGCCTTGAACTCGCTAGGTAGAGTTCACCAGGCTGGTCTCAGACCTGTAGCAATCCACTTGCCTCCAAAGTAATTTTATTTTATTAAAAAACCAAACCAAACCAAAACAAACCAAACCAAAACAAAACAAAAGCACCTTTGATCTCAGCACTCCAGGAGGCACAGGCAGGCGGATTTCTGAGTTTGAGGCCAGCCTGGCTACAGAGTGCGTTGCAGGATGGCCAAAGGTACACAGAAAAACCCTGTCTTGAAAACAAAAACAAACAAACAACAAAAAACAAAAAAATCCCCAAAAACCCGAACCAAAGCAACAACAACAACAAAACAGCTCCCCCAAACCAACCAAACAACCAAATAAACAAAACAATAACCCTGTTTAGGGGAATGAAATGTGCCTAAATTGGTGGAGGGCTTGCACAGTGTGACCAGAACCCTGGGTTCCATGCCCAGCATCCTGTAACTAGAACGAGGTTGTTAAACCCCGCCATGCCAGTACTCAGGAGGTAGGCACAAGAGGATCAGAGAGCCAAGTCCTCTTCTACTACATTCTAAGTTGGAAGCCAACCCATGACACACAAGACCCTCTCTTGAACAAAACAACCACCCAAACTTGTTTTTGTGATCCAGTCATACTCTGTGGCTCTAGCTAACCTACAATTCATGGTCCTTCTGCCTCCCAAGTTCTGGAAGCACCATACATGGCTCTGACTCTGATCTTTATAGTGTTATCTTCTCAAAGAAGAGTTAAGGCTGGGATCAGACAGTAGGTAGCAACTCAGAGCTAATTTTTTCTTCTTCTTCATAACATGCATGTGATTTTGTTTGTTTGTTTTAAGGTACGGTCTCACGCCGTCCATTCTGACCTGCGACCCACTCCTGCGGCCTGGGATTGCACGTATGAGCTCATCTGCTAGCAAAGCCTCACTCCAAGGATCTCCAAGCCTCCAGATAAGGGTCACTGGTGAGCCTTCCAATTCCGGATTGTAGTTCATTCCAAATATTGTCAAGTTGACAACCAGGAATAGCCACTACAATCCACCCCTTGTCAACTTGACACAAATAATATCTCATGTTCACATGAAACAATAACAAGGTTGTAAATATGCCTAACATGATATAACTATCCCTCGTACAATCGCAAACGCATTAGTAAATTTACAATGGGCATTCATATTACTTTATAATCCTTTATAATCCACTCTGAAAAGCACCGAATGGTGTGTGTTCACCAGACCTACTTTCAGTCACCGAAGGGGCCTTGCGTTTACTCCCACCTTGAAAATTCTACATACAGTGGCTAAAATGTCAGCCTGTAGATTTTATGTTCACAGATTTCAGCTCCTTTGGGTAAATGACAAGCAAGGCGGTACTGGGTCACACGACGAAACGCAGCCAGTCTGTCTTTGAATGAGGCCGTGTGTGCTGCATTCCTAGAGCAACGAGCGTCCAAGTATCGCCCTGTTACACATCTTTATCAGCAACTCCTGTCTGCAGGGTTTTGGATCTGGACATTCTAATTGCTAGGTAGTGCTAGCTGATTGCTGTTTTAATCGGTAACTCCCTAAAGGTGTGTGGTGCATCTTGAAAGGATGCTTGCTGCCTTCTATACCTCGTCCTCAGGGAGGTCTGTTTGGGTCTTTTAATTTTTTTTTTTTTTTTATTTTTTTGCTAAGCTGTGTATTTCTTCTAATTGAGTTTCAAAGGTGACAGTCCTGGGGTTGGAGGGATGACTTGGTGGTTCAGAACACTGGCTGTTCTTCCCAAGGACCCTGGTCAAATTACCAGCACCCACATGATGACTCTTAATCTACTGGCTGGAATGCCAGGCACACACATGGTACACAGATGGACATGCAGGCAGTACATTCGCAATAAAATAATTTTTATTAGAAATATTAGAAATAAGAAGGATAAAATATTTTTAGAATTATATTAAAAAGTGGCAATTATGTTTCTACACTGAGCTCCCAGTTCATAAAGTTTGTGTAGTAATGCCATATGCATGTCTCTCTCTCTCTCTCTCTCTCTCTCTCTCTCTCTTTCTCCTTCAAGGTAGGACCTCATATAACCCCAGTCTATCCTCAAACTGACCATAGTTGAAGAGAACGGTGAATGGTCTGTCCACCTGCCTCCACTTCCCAAGAGCTAGGATTACAGTCATGCACCACCACACTTGGCTTGTGTGGCACTGGGGATTTGAACCCAGGGCTTCATGCATGCTAGGCAAGCACTCTATCTATTTAACCTTGGTCCCAGCCTAAAGATGCCTTTTTTAAAAAGTAATTTTTTAGTTTTATTGTGACATCTTCATTTATACATGTCATTACACTGAATCCTTATTCCTTTTTCCACACTCTTCCCCTTTCCTTCTCTGCCCCTCCTGCTCCTCATCCGCCTCCTGACACACAGTTCCCCCTTTAGCCGTCATAGAATATATAAATATAATATTAAAATTCAAATAAGATACTTTGTATAAAATTGTAGGTATATTATTGCCTTTTCTGCTTTCTCCCTCCCCTAAGCTGTCTTCGGCAAATGTTTTCTTGAAGGCTGTGGCTCTCTTCCCGTTCCTTTGACAGGCAGAGTCTATATCCCAGAATTGGGAAAGAACACTAATCAGTGCTTTTCTCTTGGAGCCGCTTGCTAAGCCCTTACCAGCAGAGCCTACATTCATGTATCAGCTACTTGCTGCTCTGTGATCTGTTTGCCTTGAGCTATTCAATCTAGGTGTGGAGGCAGGTCAAGAAATCACCTGCTATAGCTCAGTGCTTTGAGTACTGGGGTAGAAGCAGAGAGATGAGGCTCCAGGGCAGCTAAAGGAGGGACAGGCATATCTGCCCTGGCAATGGGTAACTTGAATTCTGAACTAAGAATTAGCATCTGGATCCATGAGTCCTAGTAAGCTAGCTACTCACCATGCAAGTCTATTGCAGTCCCTTGTTTTAAGTATCAGTCGCAAGCTGGGTGTGGAGGCACACAGGTATAATCCCAGCACTTGAGAAATGAAACATCAGAATTTCAAGGCCATCCTCTGCAACGTGTCTAATTCAAGGCTGCATGAGTCCCTCTTTCAGACAAACCAACTAAATAAAAATTTTAAAGTGCAATAACCGGGCACTGGAGCGATGGCTTGGCAGTTAAGAGCGCTGGCTGCTATTCCACTGGTCCTGAGTTCAATTCCCAGCAACAATATGGTGCCTCACAACCATCTGTAATGGGACCTGATGCTCTCTTCGGTCATGCAGGCATACATGCAAATAGAGCACTCATTTACATACATACATAAATCTTTAAAACGACGTAAAAGCTAAGTATCCAATAGCTGCGCTTGGTGAGTGGCCACCGTGCTGAACAGAACAGTCGCAGAACTAATTTATCATCATTTTAGTCTAAAAAGCAAAAACAGTAAAGACAAAGCGGGAGAAAGTCATTCTAAGCAAAAGGGAAAGAAGGTGGGGAAGTCAGAGAGACTGGAGACAGGATGACTCATCCTGGGGCCACAGTGGGGCTGACTGAGAAGGCTCAGGAGAGGAAAGCTGGGGATGTGACTGCAGCAGGCCGATGACAAATGCCTTGGGTGGAATGCTAAGGACTTGAGACTGAGAACGATGGGAGCCCCTGAAGGATCCGAACAGGAGCCTGATGTCACCTGCTTCACATGTTCATAAGCTCTGTCTGGCAGCCACTGGAGGCTAGGTCAGAGGAGGCCTAAGTCGGATAGGAAGCAAGAGCAGCCACTGGCTGTAAAGTGAAACATGAGGTAGTTGTGGTGGTGCTGTGGATTGGACAGAGCAGGGAGATGTGAGTGGGGAACCCTGGGGGTGATCTTATCAGACCCCTAAGAGGTGCTATGTAAACACTTGCTGCTTTAATGACCTACCTGTGGCCAGGCTCCAACAGAGAACTGTGTGCTATGCATTGGCCCCTATGTGCTCTTTACTGCACAGATGAAGCTGCAATGTGCATCAAGGAGGGAGAGCATACAAGATGGAGAGAGAGGAAGGTTGGCATCCCTGTTCTGTCTAGTAGTGAGGGTTCAGGTGAGAAGCACATGGGAGACGGGGAGGGACCCTGGGCCCAGCTGTGCTATGCTGTTAGAACTGGGCATGGGCCAGTCTCCAACCTGCATGGATTTCCCGAGGGCAGATTCCATAGCCTGGAGGATCAGATCTTTTCACCAGCAGGGACTCGTGATCCGGGCAATCCAAAAAAACGTAGTCAGTGGAGGATTTGTGGCGCAATGGACAGGAACAGATGGGCCAGGACTCTGTAAGTACCAAGGACTCTAGAAGTACCCAGAGGAGAATCTGAGGGAAGTTGTAAAAGCTTCAGCCACATGCGTGTCACATGGAAAACCCCTTTGTGTGTACCTGTGGGTCTGGAACGCTTCAGGCACTTGGGGTGAATGAATAGACAAGATTGAACAGCTATTTCTTGTTCATTGTAGTCTGACTATTCCCGGAAAAACATAAACAAATGTCTACTCATCCAGACAGGGAACTGGTGATAGGCTGAAGTACAGACACCCCCGACATCCAGTTAAAGCAATGAGTTTATTGAGATTACCAACAGGGCATGGGTAGGGGTAACTTACAAGAGCAGATCCTACCCCAGCATGGGTGACAGCTCATGAAAACCAGAAACTGAGAGCTCACTGCACAACCTTCAGGCAGCTCAACAGGTTGGAGAGTGTCTTTTCTGGTGGCTCAAATGGTTTGAGTCTCTTCCAGGCAGTTCAGCTGGTCTCTTCTTTTTTTTTTTTTTTTTTTTTTTTTCAGGCTTTTGGCTGGTCTTTGATTATTCTGGGATGTTTTGTTTGAGAATCTTCTAAGAATCACAGCTGTCTTTGCTGCTTATATATTACAGAGGAGAAAGGGGCCTAGTTAATCTAGTCAGTTTCAGGGACTTCCTGAAGGTATTTTGAGTTGGTTACTTCCTATCTTAATGAGTTTCCTTGTAAGAGTGTTTCACCTTCTCGTTAGAGCATCTTGTCTCACCCTTTTCTCATTTTATACCTGAGTTTTCACCTTAGAGAAACACAATATCATTCATTAGACACATATCTACTGACAGCCTTCCCCATGTGCCATGAATATATAAAGTATCTACAAAATACAATGACCCCACACACACCCCAAGAAGCATACAGTCTAATGGTCACACCACTCGATCTAGTGCCCCCATCTGTGTGCATGGTGTTCAGGAAAACCATGGGACTCAAGAGGTAATCTAAAGATGTATTTTATTCCACATGGGGGTGATGAGAGGAAGTGACGTGTGAACCCAGATCTGAACAGCAGTCAGCTGGAAAGCACAGGATGTGCATCCTGGGGGGACCCACAGTTATGACTCCCCCTTCGGAAGGTTCTTAGCCATCTGGAGGCTGAAGGAAGGACAGTGGGGAAGGGGTATGAAAGCAAGAGGAAGTTGGAGAGATGATCCCGAAGGGGCCAGACCTTGCAAGACCGGGCTGGGATTTTAGGTTCAAGGATAAATGCCTGTGAAGAAAAGTGGTGTGATTGGGTTTGTCTGTCCAAAGATTGCCTTGGTGTCTGAGTGGAGAGTGTACCAGGCACAGGAAGGAATGCAGGGCAACAAGTACAGAAGATAGTGCAGTTGCTATGGGAGACAGAAAGATGCCGCCGGCTGGGAGATGAAGTGGAAGGACTTGAAAAACAATAACAAAAATAAATTTGTTTTAAAGAATTGCAGTGGTAGATTTTTTTCACACTCTTGTCTTACAGATAGTCACATTGAAACTAGACAAAACAATTGTGTCATGCAATTATTTTGACCAGGACGGTCTGTCCCTTGTGTGGGCTGTGAGCTGAGATCTAGTGATATTCCCTGCCTTGCCCAGAGCCCAAAGTGATGGACATTGATTTTTCTCTTTCAGGATTTCCTGAGAAGTCTTCCTGCACCTTCCACAGCTTCTGCTCCTGTTAAAGTGATTTCTAGTAGGGAATTCCTGTGTGAGTCTCCAGCCAAATGCCTGTCACTTGGAAAATTTCTGATCCCCGATGAAGATGTAAAAAAGAAGTCACTGGCCGCCAAACAGGAATGGTGTCATAAAGACAGTAACGAGTTGTGCCTGTCCCAAAGCCAAAGTGACTTATTCGCTAGCAACAGAGAGCAGTGGCTGACTATCCCCAGAAAAAGAATCCAATTAGATTTGTGAGACCGATGCCCTTGCTGATCAAAGCACCTGGGAGCTTGTTAGAGATAGATATAAGGCTGAGTCAGAGCCAGCATTTTAACACGGCCCCCAGACAATGCTCACATACTTGAGATCTTGGAAAGACTGAGACCATGTAATGGGGAGTGGGCCATGGTAGCTGCTGGATATTCGAAATGAAGTGATTTTTCAGCAAGTGGGGAGGAAACTCTGATTGGTCAACAGGAACTGGCTCTTCTTAGAAGTTCTCTGCTCAGATGTCATGAAGTCGCACCTATGGTGTGTCGGCCAAAATCAGAGACCGTGTACTTGCAGTTGGCTGTGCAGCCAGAGAGAGAGAGAGAGAGAGTTGGGGGGTATGATGGCTCATGCTCTCTTCCTTACCTACTTCCCAGGAAGCAGTAGCAGAATCCAAAGAGATCTGAGCCCCAGGTAGACAGTTTGGTGCTGGCCTCCTAGGCTCAGCCCCTGGGAGTCCTTGGTCTCCCTTCATGGTTTGGGGTGACTCTCCTGTTCCCTTTCGAATCGAACCCTGCTAATGAGGATACCTCAATAAAGAATTCCTCCTACCTTCTCCCACCAGGGCTCCTGCTAGAACAGGATGCCTGTTCTAGGGGTTTTGCTGCCCCAAGGTGAGGAGTACCCCCTTCTCCTAGGGCTGTGCAGCATGAGCACCAGATACAGGCTGGCAAAACTTTATTACTGTATTCTCATAGAGTATTTCAAGGCATAGTAACTAGACCAGAACCAGGCTAGTCATCTCTGCCTCAGCCAGGGCTGCTCCTCCCACAGAATCAGCCAAATGGATGAAGTTTGTGGGCTGTTGGAAAGCATATGGTTTGCAAATACTGTAAAACCAAACACCACTTTTGGCTTTTATTTACTGTAATGTCTCACATCACCTACTACCAAGCTTGGGCCCACTTTGCCTCAGCTTCCGGCCTCATTTTTCCTCCTTGGCGCCTTCTCTGCCCTTCACCTCCTCCTGATGCACTCTTTCCTCACCTGCTGGGGGGGGGGGTGTTAGGGGGGGGGCTCCTACCTTCTCCGGGGGAGGGGTAAGAGTTCTTTCTGTACCACCTGCCCATGTCTCCCCTTGCTGCCCCAATTGATACTACCCCACCCCCACCCCCCACAGTCTCCCTGTCTCCCACCTGCCACCCATCTTCTGACACTGTCTCTGCTTTCCTGTCCCAGGGCTGCAGCTGCATCCCTGAGCCTCCAGGCTATGATCTCTTCCCTCCTGGTCCCTCTCTTTCTCTCTAAAGGGAACCTAGGGATCAGAAGATTGTTGAATCAGAGTCACAAGGGACAGAGTATGTGCCACACTGCAGTGACTCCTGAGTCACAGACTGTTCTTTTGTCTCCCTCACTAACAGATGCCCTCCAGTCCCTCCCTAAAGCAGGAGGGGACAAGGAGACAGCCCCCCTCCCATCACATATGCTTACCACCCCTTTCACCCAGCTCTTCCTTTCCTATCTTAGAACACACACACACACACACACACACACACGACTACACCAACACCCTTGTAAGTACCTTCTGTTCTGACATCTTTACTCCCAGGCTGCCCAAAAGCACTGGGCTTCCTCTCCAGAGTCCCCCTCCCCACCCAGCCAGGCTTCTCTGTGCTCCATTCCCCAGGACACACAATTCTAGTTTAAGGTGACAGAGGGACAGTGGCAGTGGGCTTCCTCTTCCCAGGTGGAGGGAGGATAGGGGAAGGCCTAGCGCTCAAACAGAAGAGGAAACCCATTTCCGTGAAAGCTCCTGTCAGGGTTAGAGTCAGTCTGTCAATTTATCAGTCGATCCACAGTCAGCACTCTTGGCTTCCCTTTCGTCCACTGGCAAAGATGTCCTCAACCACAGAAAATCAGGAGCAAAACCCAATTGAGCTCCACAGAGACACTCTTGTAACCACAGAGTGAGGCTGCTGACACATCCCACATTCTCCGCCAGGGCTTCTCCAAGCACTTCCAAGAATCTAGGCTGCAGCTTTCTCTGCAGCCGAGGAAACAAGTTACATTCAAGTAAGCCACAAGGGCCTGTGGAGAACCTCTGTGGCATCGCTCCGTTCTAACTCTCCTGTCAGCCGTAGGGGAAGAGGATTGCCCAAGGGACAGTCTCTGGTGGAAAGTAAAAGTCCTAGCCAGACATCGGCTAGGCCTGAGCCTGCGTGTCTCTCCCACACCAAGAGGAGCCTCCCGACCACACCCTTGCTGGCGACCTGCTCAGACTTGCCTGGTGCCTGAAGCCCTGCATCTGCTACACCTTAATTCTCAGGGCGCAGCGCCTGCTCTATGCAAAAGAGGGGAGCTACCCTGTAAGTGGACAGAGCCAGGTGAACTACCTAACGTGCCTCGCCAAGCCCAGCCTTGCCCTGTTCATCCATCCCTGGGGTGTGATCTCTGCTGAGCTGCCTGCTCTCTTGGAAAATTCCCAAGCCAGGAAGGAAACGGTGAAAGTTTGAGGGTTGGAAAAGGTCATTTCCCCGCCCTGCTCCCAGCTCCCCACTGCCCTCTCAGGCAGAGAAGAGCTGGCAAAACGGCCCCCTCGCCACCCAAGTTCCTTCTCATGCTGATCAACGAGCCAACCTGCCTGCCAATAAATTACTATTATAAAATGTCGTGTGTAGCCATCGGCATACATATACATGTTTTGTGTACTCGGGCACACATGCACATGTATGCATGTATGTGTCATTATAAAGTTCAGCTTTACCCCCTCGCCCCTCTCTGTCTTGCAGGCGGCTTTGGACGAAAAGCCCCTAAGCCTTGCAGTACGACTCATCGCATCATGGGGGCCACATAGTTGGCAGGGAAGAGACCCAGTTTGTTGTGCAGACGGCCGGTCCACCAAGATGGGTTGGAGCTGTCCAGGACTTCAACCACTTCTCCGCTTCGGAATCCCAGCTCGTCCTCTTCCAGAGCCTCAAAGTCATACAGTGCCCTGGCCCAACGCACCCGCTGTAGGAGAGACAAGAGATGGGAATGAGCTCGGTAGGCTGGTCTTTGGTACGACTATCACACAGAGGAGCCGTGAGCTTCTAGATCTATTCTGAGTCCTCCGAGCCCTTCCCAAAGGCTGACTTTGCAGCAATCTAAAGCAGACCTGATATGCACAGCCCTGGGCACCAAGCTACTGGGCCGTACTACCTTTGCTCTTGATATGGTCTTGTTCTGCTACTGTGGTACAGGGGATGGAAGCTAGGACCTCATATATGTTATGTAAGTGCCCTACCACTGGGTAGGTCCCAAGGCCACGTGTACTGGATCGCAAGGATAAACCTCACGCATCCCCTGCTGCCAGGAGATGGAGAAGAGCGTGAAAGCCCAATAGTCTGAAAATAGCAGCCTGGATGAGCCAGGCTGAGCCCTCTCTGGTGAGACCTCCTCGCCCTCTCTGCTCACTCACCCCTGCTGCCTGGAGTTGTACGGGGTCGGTGTGTCTCCGGTGCATCAGCGTGGCGTTCACCTCACTTCCAAGGCCGCAGTGTCCATCGTTTATGTCCAGGCTGCCCCCACGACGGTCCTAGAGACATGAAGGAGAGGGCCGCTGCAGGATCAGTAGTGGTGACTCTCACAGACTGCCCCAACCCTGTGCCTTGCTTGGGGGTGCTGTCTACTGAGATAACACCCAAGAAGACTTGCTGGCCATCATCACCCTTCATCTTGGAAAACACACAGGAGGGAATCTGAAGGGATCTTAGATTCTGAAGTCAAAGATGATGGCCTCCATTTATTCAATGAAATCACAGTAATTTGGGGAGTCTTGTGTACCCCGAGCCTCAGGATTGCAACCAACCTACCACCACCACCACCACCACCATCATCATCATCACCATCTGTGTATGTGTATATTCATGTGTTAGTGTAGAGTCCTGAAGGTGATATGGGGTATCCTCTGTCACTCTTCTATCCACTTGAACGGATGTTTCTGAACCTGGAACTCACTGATTCAGCTAGACTGATTGGCCAATGAGCTCCTGGGATCTGCCTCAGCAGTGAGGTTAAGGATGTGTTCCTGATGCTAGTTTGTACGTGGGTGCTGTGAACCTGATTTCCGGCCCTCTTATCTGCCTAGCAAACACTTTATCCGTTAAGCCATCTCTCTAGCCCTATTTTTTTCCCTTTTAATCTTAAGACAGGGTCCCACTGTATAGCTCAGGCTGACCTTGCACTCACTGTGTAGCCCAGGATAGAGTTGGGCTCTTAATCCTCCTGCCTCAGGCTCCTAAATGTTGGGATTATAGGCATGCATTGTCATACCTAGCTTGTGTGGTTCTTTTCCTATTTACAAATAAAAAAAAAATCAGGAACATTTGCTGGTTTAGAGGAAGGACCATATACAGTGATGTGCTAAATGAGCAAATGGGAAAGCCCAGGTGTGCCTGGGTAGATCATGGAGGGCATCCTGGAAGAGGTGGTGCCTGGGCTTCAGTTTGAAGGAGAAGCGGTTTGGGCCAGGACAGACTCATCAGGCAGACAGAACAGTTTATAAAAAGCCAGAAAGAGAGAAAATGCTCTGAGCCACGCCAGTGTGGTGCCGTTTGCTGGGTTGCGTGTTTGCACGGTAGTGGGGGCTGGTAGCAGGATATGGGCCTGGGAAAGTAGATACAGGCAGCTCACAAAGGACTGTGTGCCCCGTGGAGGGATGTAGACCAATGTTGTCTTATTGTATTGTCCCTCTCTGTAAGCCTCTAGCAATTCCCTTCTGGAGCAGGCAGGGGTAGATAAACAATCAGGGCAGCGGTAGGTGTTAATCCGGTTTTCTTTTTACAGGTTAAGGGGCAGGGATTGAAAGTCTGATGACAGGAGAATTAGTCTTCGTGTGTGTGTGTGTGTGTGTGTGTGTGTGTGTGTGTGTGTGTGTGTGGTGTGGTGTGGTGGGGAGTTGGGCACCGGAAGTCAGTATCTTTCTCTCTCTCCATTTGCCTTATGTCTTGAGACAGCGTCTCTTCACCACCTTGGAGTTCACTATTTCAGCCTTCGCTCTTTGTCCTTGTCCCTTCCGTCTCCTCAAATACCTGGTGGAAATGCTGCAGATAACGCTGCTGTTGAGGGGGCTGCGGCCCTGGTGTGAACTGGGGTGACGGCTGCTGGTGCGGGTGGAACTGCTGGGGACCCAGAGGAAGGTGGTCTGACAGCTTCCGGTTCACTGAAGGTCGGATTTCTTCTCCTACGGTTCCACTCGGGTGAGGGCCGCCCTGGGACCTCCTGTCCAGGCTGTTGCCCCGGTGACCCTGGAAGAGAAAACAAGAGATCCAGATTCATCCTTTCCCTAGATCCTGTCTCTCTTCTGGCAGTAACTGTGTGGTGGTGGTGGTAGGGCTTAAAGAAAATCGAAGGTTTAGACCTCCACGTTATCAAAAGTGGCCTGCGAATACTCAAGTCTTTCCTAGCTCAGGAGTTCAGGTCTCTGGTTGACAATCTATCCGTTTCCATGCGGTCTCTGCTCAATCCATTCCTACTGGTTTGTTTCTGTCTGTAATCAGGCTTAACTATTCTATGTGACAGACAGGGATAGGTGGTTTGAAAAGGACACGTGTGCTTTGGGGAAGTAAACCCTGTCTCCCAGGCCATCAGCTGTTTTCGAGACTGGCATGTTACAATTATGGGAGGAGAGGGTTCCCCATCCAGGGCACACAGTCGTTCAGAAGAGAAAGCAAAGGTCAGCCAAGATCATGCGTGACAAATAATCCACATGTCGTCACCTGTTGCCAAACTGCTGGACATCCTACCCTCCAGATATCTCTACTCTTGACTTGGCATCATCCGGAGCTGTCCTTTACGGCCTGTCCTAGCGACCCTAGATAGCAACAGTCTGGCAGAGCTGTGAAAACCAGGCCTGGTGCCCCATGTGCCAGAAAGGAGCAAGGCCTCTCTGCTTCATACTGTAACAGCTCATGATCAGAAATACTTTACTGTTATTTTTATTTAACAAACAACTACACAGAGCCTCAGGCTCCGTAAATGCTAGCACTATACAAATATTAACTCATTTAAATCCAGTTTAACGAAAACTTTATACCGCCTTTCTTATCTCTGAGCGTGCTGCATCCTACCAAGTTAATACTTCTGTCTGTTTCCTGGTTAGAATAACCCACAAGATCTCCGTTGACCTTTCTTTTCTTTCCTGAACTTCTGTGTGCTCTGCTTGGGAACACCCTCTTTTCTGATGACTCTAGCACCCCAGCCTTGAGAACAGCTGGTGTCTTGGAAGGGCGGGCTCGCTTCCCCAAAGCACACATGGCCTTTTCAAACCGCCTCTCCCTGGGATTCCAGCTCGGCCACTCAATGCTCCTTCCTTGATTACACCTGTGGTCTTTTCTTTGAAAAATAGTTGGTACTTTGTATGTGTGCACACATGCACGCATGTGTATGGATTCTTCTGTGCAAAGCCGTAACTTCTTTATTACCTGCCTGCTCTGGACCAGATTCTGGGGCAGAGCTTTTAACTACACCATCCTCAGTGTTTCCAAGGGCCCACTGAGAATGCTGCTATTGGGCTTCCCACGCTAAGATGAGAAAACATATACTCAGAATGCATCTTTTGTTGTTTGTTTGTATGCTGTTTGTTTAAGGGCAGTGTCTAGCTTGCCGTAGCCTGATATGTAGCCCAGGCTGGTCTTGAACTTGCAGTCCTCCTGCTTCCACCTCCCAAGTGCTGGCTACAGTCATGTACCACCATACCCAGCTTCAGAAAGTTAGTTTATTTGTGGTACATGTCTGTGTATATGTATACTATGTGTGTGCAGATGCCCAAAGGAGACCTGAAGCGGGCATTGGATCCACTGGACCCAGAGCTCCTGGTGGTTGTGAATCATGTGACATGAGGCTTGGAATTAAACCCAGGTCCTCTGGAAGAGCAGCAAGTGTTCTTGAGTCACCTCTGCAGGCCTTGGAAAGTGTTCTGAACTTGATTAGGTGACGTGGGTAGTCTGGAATGAAGTCAGGATTAAACCTATGTGGTCCCTGTCCTCCTCAAGGCCATCAGGAAACTGCCTGGTGCTTTAGTCCTGCCCCCTAGGCCACGCTCTAATACTACTGTTGGCCTGACCCTTGAGCAGCTCCAGGCCTGGGCTGAGAACACTCATGTAAGATCCACAGAGAACTAAATGACAGCAGCCCCAATGTGAGCTAACATTTGCAGTCCTTTGTAATGTGTTTGGGAGTGATGGGTAATGTAATGTAATCTCTTACTTATAATGTAAGAGATTGGGAGACATCAGATTCCTATGCTCACACCTCCCTGAGCCCCCCTCCCCTTCCCTGTTTATGCTTTCTTAAAGGTTGAGGAAACAGGATCTGAGAGCTTTCTAAAGCCACACAGCTAGGAAGTGTTAGGAAGTGTTCAGCTGGGATTAAACCTGAGATCTGACTGCTTGGCTCAGCCCTCGGCTGGATCAGAATGCCTTCTTTTCTTTTCTTTTCTTTTCTTTTCTTTTCATTTCGTTTCTTTTTCCGTGTGTGTGTGTGTGTGTGTGTGTGTGTGTGTGTGTGTCTTACACTGGAATTCAGGCTACCTAAAATCTCTGGCCTGGAGTTTATCTGAACCTAAGGCATACCTGATCTTGGGTTCCATCCCGAAGGAAGACCTGCTTCTGTTTGGAGATGGACGTTGTCCGGTAGTAGTCCACCAGCTTATTTAAGGATGGGAACTTCTCGGTCCACAGGAAGTAATTGCCCTTGGTGTCACGCATGACTTTGAAGTGCTGAACGTCGTCCTCGTGCCTGGAGATCAAGCAAACTCAAGTCGTATGTTACATGGTGACCATGACCCTGCTGGGGGTGCTGTTTGCACCCAGGAATGAGGAGGTTCTGTTTGGATAGGCATTGTATGAACATTTCTTGGGGCCAGGGGGTGACATAAACAAACATCTGTTTCACACAGATAGGGCACCAATGACAGAATGAAGTAACGATTCCACTCTGTCTGTCTTTGTCAACCAAGGTTTAATTAGAGATCCTTGTGGTACCGCGGACAGCAGACAAGCAGCTATGTCCCTGAAGAGAATGTTTCTTTCCCCCATCCTCTACTAACTGCCTTCATAGCCTTATGATTTTTTTCCCCATTTCCTGACATAACAGGATTGCACCATCTCAGGTCGGCATTCACTGCTGCTAAGAGTTCAGGAAGAGCTGCCCATTCTACAGCAGCAGCTGATCTAGATAGGGCAACCGGTGTTAGCATTTGGTCTAAGCTCTGCCCCACAGTTACCTGGCAACAGCCAGGTGTGCCTGACTCACTATTAAGGGGCTGCTTTTCCCCTCCACTGTCTCTTGCTCCTGCCTTGTTGATCCTGCTCTGTTTTCTTCCTCCCTCCTCTCTCCATGTGCTTCTCATGGCTGTTCTCTACTTCTCTATTCTCTCTCTCTCTCTCTCTCTCTCTCTCTCTCTCTCTCTCTCTCTCTCTCTCTCTCTCTCTTTTTCTCTCTCTCTCCCTCCCTCCCTCTCTCTGTCTCTACTACCCTCTTAACTCCCCTCCCAATGCCCTGAATAAACTCTATTCCATACTAAACCATCCTGTGGCTGGTCCCTCAGGCAGAAGGGATGCCTCAGCATGGGCCCACTGAGTCACCCCTCCCCCATACCTGACTACGCATCCACCAAAACATATTCCTTCTCTCCCTTTATCTTTTTATAAACACAACAAGCTGAACCAGGCTCTAGGAGCAGGTTCATGGGAGGGTCCATCAACAGAAGGTGATCAGACAAGCTGGACTTTGTCTTGGATGCCAGACTGACGTTTGAAAGAAACAAAGGGGGGCTGGTGAAGTGACTTAGCTGGCAGAAGGCATTTGTTAAACCTAATAACCTCAGTTTGATCCACAGAACCCACGAGGCAGAAGGAAAGAACAAATTCCCTCAAGTTGTCCTCTGACTGCCCCACCCCCCATCAAACAAACAAACAAATGTAGAAAAAGGTAGGTCAAGAAAAGGAAAATGTTCCAGATACCTTTACAATTTAATTTTATTTTAAATTATGTATATGTCTGTGCAGATATATGCCATGCGAGTGCAGGTGCCTGTGGAAGTCAGAAGTTGGACCTCTTGGAGTTGGACTGATAGGTTGTAAGCTCCCTGGTGTGGGTGTTGGGATCTTTTGCCAGGGCTCTATGTTCTTAACCACTGAGTCATCTCTCCAGATCTGTTCCCAGTTAAGAGTAAGTAATCAGAGACCTTTCATACTGTTTATTTGAAAGAGGGCAACATCAGAGTTCTGTCCTCTGCTAGAGACTGGCAGAAGAGGATTAAAAAAAAAAAAAGACCCTGCTATTAGAAATGGCTTGACCCATCTCATTTAAATGTAGAGCTGAGCTGACTGGCAAGAAGCTATTCTTTCCCCTAAGGAGTTAATCACTTTTTTTTTCCCTCTAAGCAATGAGATCATGGTGATCTGGTCTTAGTTTATGTTTTGTATAAATAAGACTGTAAGGAGGAACTTTGTACTTTGTACTTTGGGAGGAAACACATTACACAGAGTTGTAGATTTTAACCGGAAAAGACCTTGAGGAGAGCTTGGCCTTTCCTGGTTTACAGGAAAGGATTCCAAGACTGAGAGAGGACCAAGGGCTTAGTCTAGGTCAGTAGGTAGCCAACCTGAAGAAGAACACTGTCTGATTCCAGCTGGGCTGGGAAATTATGCTGACTGCTTTTAGATACGTGCCTTTTGCTACCAGTCAGGATCTCAGGTGGTCAGGCACAATCTGTACTGGGTCTGCAGTAATTGGATGAACCATCTGAAAATAAGGGGATAGATTTTACTCTCAGCTCTGGTCTTTCTCCACAGCTAAGTCACTCTGTCCTGGCTATCAAGTTTTGTTTTGATTTTCCAAACAGACGTATGTTCACATGTTATAGCTGCATGAGTATTGGTGCTGTCAATGGCTGGTTCCAGCAGGAAGGTCAAGAGGTAAAGGGCTTTGGGGAGTAGAAATTCCTCTGAAGGTAAGTAGGGGATTCCCAGGGATAGTTTTAGGGGGGTTGTGTTTGGGGGGAACAGGGATTCTGGCCTTTATTCTCATCTTTAAGCTGGGTTCTGTTCATAGTCAAGAGAAGCCAAAGGTTAGTCACTTCTTGCCCAGCTGATTTGGGGTAGAAACTGACACGTGGCCATCACTGCTAGTCTTCCCTAGGAGTTTGGACACTAACTGGCTTTTCTTCAAGATACAGCATCTTAACTCATAGGAGAGGAAGTATTTCTTGTGTATAATAATTATTCACCCAGTCCCTCTCAGCAATCACAATGAATATCACGTTGCTGCTTGACATCTGTGTCTATAATGTTGGATGACCTACTGGTATTGAGGAGAGTAAAGAAAAGGATGTGACTCAAGTCTCCAGATATAAAAGACTCGCATCTTAGCAAAAGAACCATCATGGGTTCTTAGCCCTTTATGTCCATGCCATACAGTATTTGAAAGAATAAATAGAAGTGGTTTTGCTTTGGGATGTATAGTGCATGTTTTCAAAAGATAGTGTGGAAAGTACTCTAATGATCACGAGAAGTTGCCTTGTCTCAATACCAGGCAAGACTCTGGGAGAAGTCTAGGCTAAGCATTGTATATAATTCATGTCAGTCAAGGAATATGACCCATAATTCCTAGCTGAAAAAGTCAAGATCAAGTTTCTTAAACTCAAAGGCACCAAAAGATGCACTTCAGCCCAACAAATTGCTTGGTGCAGCTTGAGACCAAGGCCCTTAAAAACAAGTTTGATTGGGGCTGGAGAGTTGGTTTGGTGGTTAAGAGTACAGGATGCTCTTCCAGAGACCTGGGGTTGGATTCCCAGCATCCAGTTTCAGGAAATCAATCGCCCCCTTCTGCCTTCCACATGCACTTCATATACACGGTATGCAGACATACATGCAAAATCCATACACACAAAATTTTACCAAAAAAAAATAGGGTTGGTTGGCTTATTTATAGACCAAATTTTCTCTAATGAAGATCCAAGGAGTTTAGACTTTGGGATATTAATATTGGCTTGAGCTAATATTTAGGACTGCCCGACATATGAAATTTTAGTTAAGGAGAATTAGGAGCATAGACCTAGTGACAAGTCTCTGTGGGTGTGATGGTTTGAATAAGAATGGTCCCCATAGGCTCATGTATTTAAATGCTTAGTCACCAGTGAATGGCACTACTTGAAAGGATTAAGAGGTGTGGTCTTGTTGGAGGAAGTGTGCCACTTGGGGTGCCTCTCCTTCCTTCTTCTCCACCTCTTTCTCTCTCTTGGCCCACAGAGCAGGATGTAGCTCTCAACTACTTCTCCAGCACCATGTCTGCCTGCTCGCTGCCAGGCTTCCTGTCATGATAATGGACTCACTCTGAAACTGGAAGCCACCCCCCAATGACATGCTTTTGTTAATGAGAGTTGCCTGGTTGTGGTATCTTTTCACAACAACAGATCAGTGACTGAGACAGTGGGTAAAGGTGTCGTCCACCAAGCTTGATTCCCCAAGTTCAGTCTCGGGGACCCATGTGGTAGAAGGAGAGCCTCAATTCCTTAAATATATCTTCTGACCTCCACATGTGCAAATATGTGCCCCAGCTACCACATATGTCACACACACACACACACACACACACACACACACATGTATATTATAAAATATAGGGTCATTTATATAAAGTATGTATAATTATAAAGTTGTTTATTATAAGATGTGATATCTATATCAACACTTGCCTTTTTGTATTCACTTGTATTGAATTTTTTTTTCAATCAGAATCTCACGTGGACTTGAGTTAATAAGTAGCTGAGTTGAGTTCACCTTGAACTCCTGATCTTCCTATCCCCACCTCCCAGGTGCTGGGATTAGTGGTGTAAGCTACCATTGCCAGGCTCATATTTCCATTTGTAAGTGTGCAGTTTGGTACGTTCATCACATTTACTGTGTTGGGAAGCCACCACCACTCTTGTTTAAACCTTTTCTAAATCACTGTCAGCATTAAGCAATAGCTGCTCATTCCCATTCCACTGAACCTCTATTCTCTATCTTGATTGACTTGACTGTTAGGTGCACTCACACAGAAGTGGAATTTTCCTGTGTATTTTAAATTCCTATTAGGCTTCTTTCTCTCACCCTATAGTCCTTGAGTCTCCTCCATGTGGTATCAGAATCCCATATGTTTGAATGACTGAATGGCATTTTATTTTCTGGGCTTACAACATTTAAGCAAACCTGTTCCTCTGGGGCGGTTCTACATGTGATCCCTCATGAACAGTGCTGCAGTGAACATGGCTGTGTGTGGGTTCAGGCCTCTGCTGTCAGTGCTTTGGCTTGCTTAGTAGAATGGCTATAGTGTGCTAATGTGAGTGTCTGGCCTCTGGAGGAGCTGCTGAGCTGTCGTTCATTCCCATGACCTCCATAAGAGGTTTCATTTTTCCCAGGTCCTTGCTAGCACTTGTTATTTTGTCCATCTTAAAATTACAGTTAATCCTAATAGAGTTGGACTTTGCTGTCCCTTTGATTTACATTTCCCTAAGACCCATGAGCTCAAGCGTCATGACCCTGCTGCTGCTGATACAGCTGTTGACTTCTAGAAACATCTTTTCAAATTCGGTGCCTGTTTTCAAATGAGTTCTTTCATTGTTGAGTTTTGAAAGTTCTTTATATATTCTGGGTATAAGACTCTTATCAGATAGGTGGCTTGAAAGCATCTTCTGTTATTTTGTAGGTTGCCTCTTTGCTTTCTTGGGATGTCTGTCTTCCTATGCACAAAATTTTATTGTTATTTTAAAACAGAGTCTTACTGTGTATCCCTAGCTGGCCTGGAACTTTGCTTTGTAGACCATGCTGGCCCTAAGCTTACAGAGATCCACCTGCCTCTGCCTCCCTGGGACTGGGATTAAAGATGGGCACAACCACATCTTGCTAGAAGTTTTAAATTTTGATGAAGTCTAATGTATTTGTTTTTCATTTGGTTGCTTTCCTTATCATATCATATATAAAGCAAATTATTGTCAAATTCAAGGCCGTGAAGGCTTATATTTTCTTCTAAGAGTTTTGTGGTTTTAACTCTCTTGACTCCCTTAGCATTTCTGTGGCTGTGATGAAACACCGAAACCAAAAAGCAAGGTAGAGAGGAAAGACAGGAACTCACACAGGGCAGGAACCTGGAGGCAGGAGCTGATGAGGAGGCCATGGAAGGGCGTTGTTTATTGGCTTGCTTCCATGGCTTTCTCAGACTGACTTCTTATTGAACCTAAGGGCACCAGCCCAGGGTTGGCATCACCCACAATGGCCTGGGCCCTCCCTAATCAATCACTAATTAGGAAAGTGGCCTGCAGCCTGACCTTGTGGCGCATTTCCTTAGTTGAGATTCCCTCCTTTCAGGTAACTCTAGCTTGTGTCAATTGACATAAAACCAGCCAGCACACTCTCTTATTCAGATCTTGGATTTCTGTGACTTTCATGTTTCTGTGTGAGAGGAAATAAAGAGCCTTCTTCAATATTTTTTCATATGGATACCTTACCACCTGTTGAAAAGAATGTTCTTCCCTGTTGAGTTACACTGGCCCCTTATGCTAAGTTACTTCTGTAATCTGTGGATCTCATAGCTCTCTATGTCTTTCCATATGCCAGCACATTGCTGTATCTTTGTAGTAATATTTGAAATCAAGGAGTGTAAGTATTTCAACTCCACTCTTCCTTTTTAATAGCATTTTATTTATTTCCGGTCTCGTTCATTTCCTTGTGGATTTAGTGTCCACTTATCAGTTTCTTTTCAAACAGATGGTAGATAAAATTTTGGTTGGGATTGCATTGGCTTTCTAGACAAATTTGGGGAGCATTGTTATCTTATTGTGAACTTTAATTTATTTTTTACCTTTTGCATTTATAATATAATTATATCATTTCTCCTCTCCTTCCAAACTCTCCAACATATTCCCACTTTTCTCTTTAAAATTTATGGTCTCTTTTTTGGGAAAGTTCTGCTAATTAAGGTCAAAGCCCACCATGACCTTGTCTGGAGAATTCTAAGCTCCCACATCTGCCTCCACCTGAGGAATGTCACGTAGCCTCAATTAGATTACTTCCTTCTCCTGATAAAGCCTGTCCAGCCAGCGCTGAGATTCATGGGATGCTTCTCCATGCTGATGAGACATCTTGGTGCCCAAACCTCAGCCAGTGACATTTGCCTATCCAGGATGTTCCTACTCTCAGTCCCCTAGAACTTTATAAGCCTTAAATCACCCTAAGTGAAGTTTATCTGCCTTCTGATAGCTGGTCCTGCTGTGGCTATTCACAAAATGTACTCACAGGGCTTCTGAACATCCTCCCCTCCCCCCAGCCCCGTCGTCTCTGCTCTCTCTGTCCAACTGGACCATATCAGGACCTTTGATCCATGAGAGAGTATACTCTTGAATATACAAATACCACCTCATCAGTCCATAAACTGTTACTTGTACGTATATGTATTCATAGCTGACCATTTGGAGTTGGATAACCAGTTGGTGTGCTCTTCTCTAGTGGGTATTTCTCCAGCTCTCAGCTTTTTTTGGTTATCTGTAGTTCTTTGTCTATGGTTGAGTCTTCATGAGCTTTCTTCCTTCCAGGTTAGACATCTATTGGTATTGTCCATATTCAGGTCTTGTTTAGGCAGCCATGTTGGTGAGACTTCATGGGTGTAGCTTCTGATATTTCCAGGAGGCGTCATCTTTCAGCACACTTCCTGTTCCTTGGGCTCTTACGACCATGCGTTTTCTTTGGTTGTGGTTTTTCTGTAATGGTTTCCCTTTGTTGCAAAGAAAATGTTCCTTGATGAAGGGTGAGAACTGTACTAATCTATAAATATGAAGGTAAATATTTCTAATTTAGATAAAGACTGTGCTCTTTTATTAAAATGACAGTTGTAGGTTCTCCTCCAAGATCCATGACCTCAGTACCCTTGAGTAGTTGGCTAGGTTTCCAGAGCCAGGCAGTTTCCTTCTTGATGAGAGGGCCTTACACCCAATGAGAAAACTGTTGGTTCCTGCCACAGGATGCAGGTCACTGCTGCATCCTTAGTATCATTGTGCCATGCCGGTTGTTGATGTGGTCCGTAGGCAACATGGCTGGGTAGCACTGTTGGTTGTCTCCATCCTTGCGAGCTGCATGCCACCTTCTGGCCATGAAAACTAGACCTTCAGGAGGAGGCTTGCAGGTCAGATCCAGCTCAGGTCCTCTGGGCCCCATGTGTCTGAAGTGCATGGTGTCTTCAGGAACAGGGACTTACCTTCTACCTCTTGGGGGCAACCAAGGACAACAGAAAAGACTGTAATGTTTTGTGGTTTAAGTTCTCTTGGGCAACCCTGAGCAATAACTCCAAAGCAGGCTTCTCATGCCTGGTTGTTGTTATTTGTTGTTAGATAATCTATGGCTCTTGGGAGGGAGTGTTGTCAACCCAGACTGGAAATTTTCATTTAAACTACATATATATCTTTATATACTCACTTATATGTATTAGAGGTATTTTTAGGTAGATTGGTAATATACGTGTGCTGGCTAGTTTTATGTCAACTTGACATCAGCTATAGACATCTGAAAGGAGAGAACCTTAGTTGAGAAAATGCCTCCATGCCCCTTCTTAGAATTGGAAACAAAACACCCATGGAAGGAGTTACAGAGACAAAGTTTGGAGCTGAGACAAAAGGATGGACCATCTAGAGACTGCCATACCCAGGGATCCATCCCATAATCAGCCTCCAAATGTTTACACCATTGCATACACTAGCAAGATTTTGCTGAAAGGACCCTGATATAGCTCTCTTGTGAGGCTATTCTTGGGCCTAGCAAACACATCCAATAGCTGACTGGATGCTCACAGTCAGCTATTGGATGGAAAACAGGGCCCCCAATGGAGGAGCTAGAGAAAGTACCGAAGGAGCTGGGGGGATCTGCAACCCTACAGGTGGAACAACAATATGAACTAACCAGTACCCCCCAGAGCTCGTGTCTCTAGCTGCATATATATCAGAAGATGGCCTAGTCGGCCATCAGTGGAAAGAGAGGCCCATTGGTCTTGCAAACTTTATATGCCTAAGTAGAGGGGAACGCCAGGGCCAAGAAGTGGGGGTGGGGGTGGGGGTGGGAGGATAGTGGAGGGGGGCATGGGGGACTTTTGGGATAGCATTAGAAATGTAAATGAAGAAAATACCTAAAAAAAAATAGATCTGGGTGTTGACTGGCCTTGGTGGTACATGCCTCTAATTCCAGCACTTGGGAGGCAGGGTTGGGATGTTCTCTGCAAGTTCAAGGCCAGTCTGGTCTTCACAGGGAATTCAGAGATGCTCAGGACTATGTAGAGAGACTGTCACAGCAGGAAAGCACAACTGCAGGTTGGAGGAGCTTCCTGCTATTACCACTGTGCCTGATCACTGCCATATTTCCCCATTATGGTGGACTCTGACCCTCTGGAACCATAAGACAAGCAAGCCCTTCCGTCTGTAAATCGTCTTGGTCATGGCACTTTCTCCAGTGTTGAGAGTAGACGGCATTCCCTTGTTCTTACTTCTAGGAGGAAAGCTTTTGGGCATTAAATGTGATGTTAGCTATGCTTTTTTTTTCTTACTTTCTTTTTTGTTTTGAGACAGGGTCTCACTATGTAGCTCAGACTAGCCTGGAAATCACAGTCCTCCTGCCTCAGCCTCCCTCCTAAGTGCTAGGATTACAGGTTTGTGATACTATATTGGTTAGCTGTGGGCTTTTTTATATTTGCTCAGGTTGAATAGGTTTTATTATGTTCCTGATGTGTTAAGTGTATTTCGATATTATTATTATTACTACTACTTGTGTGTGTGTGTGTGTGTGTGTGTGTGTGTGCGCAGGTGCTTGTGTGCTACAGCATGCATGGAAAGGTCTGAGAACAGTTTTCAGGAGTCAATTCTCTTCTTCTACTATCCCCAACAGGTTCTGGGGATGACTGTGGGTCATCAGGCCTGGTGGCTGGCCCCTTTATCTTCTGAGGGCCATTCCACTGGCCCTGGAGTGTATTTTAAAACTAAGAAACCATGTTGAGTGTTGTCGATGCTTTTTATGCATCTTTGGAGGTGATTATGTGTTTTAAAATCCTTTTAGCCTGTGAATATGCCTATGACCTTGATTTTCTACATCCCTAACATAAATCAGATTTAATCACGATGAGCATCTTACTTTTTAAGTGTTTATTTTAGATTAGGTTTTGGGCTTAATAATGAATTTGGAGAACTCTTCATGAGGTTTTATCCTGCTGTGCTTGATTCATTCAGAAATTTTTTATACAAATCAACTTCCATGAAGATTAAGTTTTTATTTATTTTTTTTGATTAAGGTCTCACTGTTTTACTATGTAGTCCAGGCTGGCCTCAAATCCACACTCTTCCTGCCTCTGCTTCCTGAATCGTGTCATAAATTCATTTTTACAAGGAAAAACAATGCTAATTAAAATTTGCAGATTTCCCCTTGAAAATTCTAGAGCAGCTGTTTTATCACTGGACTAAGAACTCGGAGGACTTTGTAAAGCAGAGAGGCTGGTTCCTGCTCTAAAGAGCTCCTGAGTATTCTGAAGAAGGAGCTGGAGAAGTATAGAATTACAAATGCTCAGACAGGCCCCTTTATGCATTCATCACAGCTTTCCTGTGAGTGCCGGTACGAGTACATTCAAATCTGTCTTCATGAAGGTTTCTCAGATTCTCTAACACTCGAGCTTAGGACCAAATATTCGAGCTGAGTACAACAGTGCAGGTGCCTCAGGGACTGGTCATTACTAAGACAGCAAGAAAAATCACTGATCAGAGCTGGCTTGTCCACAGAGGATCAAAGCTGGCATGTCCACAGGGGCATCTCACATTTGTCCGTTCACTTTGCAAGGGATATCAGCACATGTCACATTTATTGACTATTTACTAATAAATGAAAATAATTGCATTGGAGGATATTACTTTATCTTTTACATACCTCCCTTTTTGCGTTTATGCCCCAGGAAATGTTGTATTGTAGGAGAGAGATGCTCTTGGCATAATTCAGTTTATATTGCGGTGTGCCTCTGTGAGGATGGTGGAGATGCTGAAAAGTGTTATTGATGGGATGTACAGTCAAGAGTTTGGCTCCCAACTTGTCTTTGTGCTTTTATTCCATTAGCCTTCAATGTAGGCTGCACTGTCAACAAGCACTGCTAATGTACTGCTTTGTGTTGTGCCCCAGAAGTTCTTTCCCTCGAGAATATTCACTTCTTGCTGCTGTTGCTTTCCCTTTAGTCTTCCCGTCCCCTCCAGAGATGCTCTCCTGCGTGTGCCTGCTCTCCTTTCCCTCCCTGAGCAGTGGCGAGTGCAGTGCTGTTTTATACATGTCGGTGTGCTGCTGTTTAGGACACGCTGTGTGGGTGTATGTGATGTATGTCTATAGCGTGTCCTTAACCAGATTCTGAGGGCACATACCACCTGTGAGCCATCTTTTTACCATCAGACTTTGGGACATTTAAAAAAGAGAGGAGGGACCCAAAATAAGGTGCTGGACCATCGAGAAACTGCTGGGTAAAAATGACATTGCTGGATTAGAGAAGAGAAGAGGGTCTCTGAAAAAGTCCTAGTATACACTGTGACCCAAGTAATTCTCACCGGAAGCCTGTTTGACTCACAGATTGACAAGAGACCAGATTCTCTTTACCAAAAAAAAAAAAAAAAAAAAAAAAAAGGTCTTCTGGCTTTGTTGGTTGACCCCTAAATTCAATGTTCTCTTTGTGTGTGTGTGTATGTTTTGCGGGGAGATATACTTTGGTTGTGCCCCATAAATTTTAATAAGCTGAGTTTTTGTTCTACTCAAGTGAAGTCAATTTTCCTTTTTCTTTTCCCTCCTTTTTCTTCTTCTTTTTTATTAAAAGAATTATTTGTTTATTATATATATATATATATACATACATATATATACATACATACATACATACATACATATATATATATATATATATATATGAGTAAACTATAACTCTCTTCATGCGTACCAGAAGAAGGCATCAGATCTCATTACAGATGATTGTGAGCCACCATGTGGTTGCTGGGAATTGAACTCAGGACCTTGGGAAGAGCAGTCAGTGCTCTTAACCACTGAGCCATCTCTCCAGCCCCCCCCCTTTTATTCTTTAACCCATGTATTATTCAGAGGTGTGTTGTTTAATTTCCAATTATTTTTGGATTTTCTAGTTATCCTTTTACTGATGTCTAGAAGAATTCTGCTGTGGTCTGAAAACAGATACTGTATGATTTTATATTCTTGTAAATGGATTGACATGCGCCCTGGCTTAGAATGTGACCTGTCTTGGTGAATGTTCTGTGCGAGCTTGATGAGAATGAAGTAGCCTATAAATGTCTATTGCATTAGTGTTTCTTCTGTGGACTCGGAGGCTCTCGTGGATGTGTAGATGCTAAGGACTGTTCTGTCTCCTCAGAAAACGATACCTATGTTGCCACACAGTGCCCTTCTTACCATGGATGGGTTTCCTTGGTCTGATTTCTGATGTGTCTGAGATTAATTATGCTTGCAGTAGCTGCTCATGCTTTCTCTCGATTGGTGTTAGTGTGGTATATAGTTATAGGTTCAGTTGTTTTTAAATCATGGGGCATAAGTCTTTGAAGAGGCTATTCATAGACAAAATAGTTTGTCTTCTCCCTCCACCCCCATGTGTGTGTGTGTATGTGTGTGTGTGTGTGTGTGTGTGTGTGTGTGTGTGTGTGTGTGTGTACTGAGGCCAGGGGAGGGCATCAGTATCCTCTTCTATCAGTCTCTGCCTTGTTCCTTTGAGCCAGGGTCTCTCTGAACATAGAGTTCATGTTTTTCAGCTAGGCTAGTATGAGCCAGCCCCATGATCTTCCCAGTGCTGGGACATAGGCTTGTGAGAGAACACATCCAGCCGGTCGCGTGGATGCTGGGATCTGAACTCCCGTCCTCATGATTGTTCAGCAATTGGTCTTTAACCATTGATCCATCTCTGTTGCTAGCATACGTAAGACTTTATCTTCAGGAACAACCATATCAGGCCTAGCTCATCTCCTCCCTGACCCCTAAAGATGGGTCTCAATTTGGTACTCAGACCAACCTCCTATTTGCTGTCCTGTCTTAGTCTGCCCAGTATGTACAACTACAAGTGCAGCCCACTGTATCCAGTGTCTCCATTAACGTTTAATTCTTAGAATGTTTTTATATTTAAAGTGAGATTCTTGCAGACAACATTTATGTAGATCTTGTTTCTTGGGGCCAATTCTGTTCTTTAATAAGTTAGCGTACTGGTACTCAGACTGATTTCTCATAGTAGGATTAATAGCTGCCATTCTTTCTTACAGTTTCAATCCGTTGGCCTTGTTTTTTGTCTCCTCCTCCCTCCTCCTTCCCTCCCTTTCCTTCTTTTACTGGTGCTTAGATATAAGACATGGTATAGACCAACCCTCTGCCTCTTTGGTTTAGTTGCTGGTTTTATATGATCTCCTTTTCTCTTCTCTGGTGTGTCAGTTCTGCATCCTTTCACTCATCCTGTGGACTTCCGAGTTTGCAGTATATGTGTGCAGCCAGTCTGGCTGCATTATTAAGCACTGTGCTATGAGTTGGCTAAGTACCAGAGAGGCTTGGTTCCTAGTCAGGGGCACTATTGGGGAGTAGGTGGTGGGCCTGTAAAGAGGTAGAGCCTAGTGGGAAGCCACTGATGGCACAACTTTGAGGAGGATTTATGAGACCCTAGTCCCTTTCTCCTCTCTTTTATGTTTTAGCCATGAGGTGAACAGGTGGGTTTTTGTTGTTGTTGTCTGTTCGTTTGTTTTAAAAAACACATTCTCCCTTATTACAGGTCCTAAATCAGCAGGATCAATCAATCAGTCATCATGGCCTGAAATTTCTAATAGCGAGATCCCAAAATAACCCTGTCCTCTGTATAAGCTGGACTGTGTTACAGCTAGGGAGAGCTGACAAGTGCACACTGCACGACCTCATGGGTAATGCTAGTATCATATGGTAACAAAGTAATTCTAGGTTTTCTTCCCCATACCTTATATTATTGCCATCAGTCATTTATACATAATCAAGTATATTCTTACCACCACTGCAGTAGGCTCTCATAGCCGGGCTTCCCTTGCCCTCACCCTGGAGCCAAGAATGATTTGGGCTTCTGCTCCTCCTGCACACACTTCCCAGTGCTGCTGGAATTACAGGCATGGGCCACCAGGCCAGGTTTCCAAAGTGCTGGAGTTGGCACCCAGGGCTCCCTATGTGCTAGGCAGGCAGTCTACCAACTGAGCTATATCCAGCCCCGGTGTCAGTTACTGTTGTGAAAAAACTGCTGTGAGATTCATAGAGAATAAGGAAAAGAAAGATGCTCTTGTTTCTCCCTTTACTCACACCAGCTCTGGTGCTGTTTTCTTTCATGAAAATCTGTTTCTGGCCGTGGCTGTGTTACTTCTTATTAAAGAAGACCTTTGAACATTCCTTGCCAGGCGAGAACTCTGAGAGTAGATCTCTGAGTTTTGGTTGGAGAAAGTATTTCCCCTTCTCATTTGAAGGGTGTTTCTCAGGGTACAGAATTCTGCCTGGTGGTTTCCCTTGCACCAATTTTAATATTTCTCTTTGTTTTCTCCCTGCTTGCATGGTTTCTGAGGAGACGATGAATATGGTTCTTGTCTTTGTTCCTTTATAGGAAAGGCTTTTCCCCTTTTGGCCTCTTTCTTTACCTTTGATTTTTCTGGAGTTTGAAAAGAAGAAGCTGGGGGCGGGGGGTGTTTCTGAGCTAATCTGGACTGCAACCTAATATTAATCTGGGAGCAGTTCTCAGTGGCTGTCGCTGCACATATTTGGTCATTAGTTTCTTTCTCTCACTCTCTTCAGTCCCCACCAACACCTGCTCTGTCATGGCTGTCCTGCTGGTGCGGAGAGCAGAGATTCTGCTCTGTTTCTTTTCCATGCGTTTCTCTCTGGGTCTCTACTGAGATGTTCCCAAGCTGGAAGGTTCTTCGCTCAGCCATGTCCTGTCTAAAGGCACTCTTTGGCATTTTTCATCTTCATGCTTTCTTTTTGGTTCTTGTAGTTTTTCCATCCCTCTGACTGCTCCTCTAACATTGCACAATGCCCTATTATATGTGCAGTCCACATCTCAGCCATCGCAGTTTCACGGTAATTCTAGCATCCCTGCCAGGTTTGATTGTACTTTTCATGCTTGCTCTGTCTTCAGACCATGCTTCTTGCCTTTTAGTCTGTCTTGTAATTTTTCTCCAAT
Organism: Mus musculus; assembly: GCF_000001635.26. NCBI lineage: Eukaryota > Metazoa > Chordata > Mammalia > Rodentia > Muridae > Mus > Mus musculus. Next base: position 45,274 of record NT_039622.1, on the reverse strand, counting down.
CTCTGGGTTTGATGAACAGGTATGGGGGACTGTTGGAAAAAGGTTTCTCTACAGTGGTGTCATGGTAAGAAGGCAGCGAGAATGTACTCATCTTGAGGCTAGGTCTCTGTGTTAGTGAGCCTGTACTTCTGGGATGAACTCCATCCGTGCTTTCCACTTACCGCACCTGCTAACTCTTCAGTGGCGGGACCACTAGAGTAGATTGGAGTTGGGTATTTCCCTTCTCCCAGGTTGGTGAGGCTTGGCAAGATCAGTGCTAGTTAATACATTTCTCTGAGGGTAGGGCTTAAGAAACATAGAGTGCTCTGGTCTATTTAAAAAAAAAAAACAGTTCTAATCCTATCTCTCCTCCAACAGAAAGAGCTGGGGTTTTCTGTGCCTGATTTATAACTGAACATCACCACAAGGGCACAGATGTAGGAAAAGCCTAGGGCCTGTAGGGTTTGGACTATCCATAGCTTGAGATGCCTACTGGAACCTTAGAACATATCCCTGTGGGTAGGGGGTTCTGCTGGGAATATCATCTCTCACAGAGACAAGAAGCTAAAGCTCAGAGGGATGTAAGGCTGTACAACCACTAAACTGAACACAGTTAGAACCCATGCATCCCAACTCCACTTAATCAGATTCTGTTCCTATACCAAAGAGCCTCTCATAACCAAGCCTGTAAAATACCTTTACAAGGTTTCAGTGAACTTCTAGAATGTGCTTAATTGAAATTGTTTAGTAAATGCTCAAAGAAATGTGAAACTTTGTCATACTATCAAATCATACACTTAGACAAATATGTTTTTGTTTTTTTAAGACAGGGTTTCTCATGGTAACCAGCCCTGGCTGTCCTGGACTTGCTTTGTAGACCAGGTTGGCCTTGAACTCACAGAGATCCACCTGACTCTGCCTCCTAAGTGTTGGGATTAAAGATGTGCACCAGGACGCTCAGTGATATTCTTCTAAAACTAGATTTTTGAAAATATGTTCATTATAGGTTGTTAAGTGCCTTTTTATTCTGAACTAAGTGAGTTGTGAAATTGCAGTTGCTTTTATTTACATAGGCCATTTTTGCATATATCCACATATTTAAATTAAAGTCATATTTCAAAAATGGACACATTTTAAAAGAACAAAATTTCAGTGTTATTAGAAAGCTATGTAAAGCCATTTTCCTGGAAGTAGCAGACTTTGGTACATTGCTATGTTGGCTTCCTAGGGCCATCCTCAGTCTCTCTCTTAGGAACAAGGCATCTCACATCCGTACTCATGGCTGGTTTGTGTCTAGGGTGCTTCTGCTTCTCTGTCCTGTCTCCAACAGTGATGCGCCGTACCAATAACCCACCAAACTTTAAACAAACCAAGCCTTTTATTTAAGCCCTCGATCACAACTGTACATTAAAGTGCAGAAGCAAATATTCTAGAAATATAATGTTTTATTTATATTTATAATAATATTTATACTTAGGCTATAAATGACTAAAATCTCTTGGGGTGGTTTGGATTCAGATTCTCAAAGAAGGAAAGAAAACACCAGGTATTTGATTTCTTTCTTTCTTTTTCTTTTTCTTTTCTTTTCTTTCTTTCTTTTTTTTTTTTTTTTTTTTTTTTTTGGTTTTTTGAAACAGGGTTTCTCTTTGTAGCCCTGGCTGTCCTGGAACTCACTCTGTAGATCAGGCTGGCCTCGAACTCAGAAATCTGCCTGCCTCTGCCTCCCGAGTTCTGGGATTAAAGACATGTACTACTTACCATACCTGGAAAGATGGCTAGGCTGTTAAAGGCTAGGCTCACTAGCAAAAATGCAAGAAAAACACCTTTTAAACACATGAGTATTTACTTTAGATGTGATTAGCCAAGTCAAGGCTACAAAATCAAACAACTGCAAACAAATCAAACAACTGTATTGCTCCTGTGCAGAGAAGTCTAGACCTGGGGTTGAAGGAGACAGACAGTTCTCAGCCAGTATGATACAGCGGCTAAGCACTGTGCAGGGAAAGCTCTCTAGCTTCAGAGTGGATCAGACTTAATGTCTTCTTTTTTCCCCCTACTCTTGTTAGACAGCACTAGTCAAAACATTAATCTGATGTGTGGTTGCAGACTAATAAATGCAGTTTTAGATATGCATTGGTGGTGGGCTAGTTAATGCAGGCTCCCAGAGTCTTTTTGTTTGTTTGTTTGTTTTTTGTTTTTATGAAAGGATGTTTTCCAAAACATCACAGGTTTTGGGTCGTCATGAGCCTGTGGCTTTAGCTTATATCACTGTGCATTTAAGCACAGTTCGTTTACTTAACACAGTGACATGTTTCAGCCGTTTGTTCCCTTTCAACAAATAGAGTTGGACTGATAATTGTGAGCACAAGAAGCAAGGCTTGAATTCGTTTAAACTTGAAAGTGACCTTCCCTCACTTGCTAAGTCTTTCTGCTGTACTGTATTTATCGTGCCCAGCAAAGGCAGAGAAAGCAAACAGAAGAGAGAGAGGGAGAGAGGCAGGCGAGGGCTGGCAGTGCTGTGTCAACATAGTTACTCTGGATTCTCATCAGATAAATAGCAATGGATCATAGGCCAAGGTCAGTCAAAGAATTGAGACGTGTACCATCTTTACTGAGCCTGTCTCTGCTCCAACTCACTAACACTCTGACTTTGGGCAAGTTTCTTCATCACCTTAAGCCTTGCTATTCTCTTTCATAAAGTAGACTTCATAATGAGCTCGGAGAGTGCCCGTTGGCATTAGAGATGTATTTGAGGGTCAGGCACATAACAAGCCATCAGTCTAATACTATTAGGGCCCGATTTTTTGTTATCTGCATTTCTTGGGACATGTGCTCTCACTGAAACAGAGAGCTCAGAGCGAGTGCTCAGTAGGAAGGCCTTGCCTATGGTCCTGGGTAAGAGATGCAGTTCTCCTCAGCCAGCCCCATGTCCATCACAGTCCTTAGTACACTGGCATTAAGACCTCGATTTACATGCCAATTCCTCCCTCCGCCTTTCTCTCTCTTGGTGTGTGTGTATGTGTGTGTGTCCGTCCTAGTAAAAGTGTCAAATAGTGTTTTGAAGAGAGTGCTTGCTGTGCAAGTGTGGGGACCTGAATTCAATCCCTAGTACCCACATAAAAAAAAGTCAGGCCTCGTGGCACATGCTATAATCCTAACACTGAAGAGACAGGACAACTGGCTAGTCAGCCTAGCCTAGTCAGTGAGCTCCAAGGTCAGTGAGAGACCTCATCTAAAGCAACCAGGTATCAAGTACAGGGATGATAGTCGTGAGCTATATACTTGGACCAAAGAGCACACTGTAAAGCGAAGGAGGAACAGGCATTCAAAGCTAGCCTCAGCTACATAGCAAGTTTCCAGTCTGTCTGAGCTCTGTGAAACCCTGTCTCAAAACAGTAAAACCAGAAAACCCAAGAACTCTGGGAAGGCTGACGTTAAAACTTAAAGGGTTTAAAGCTAAGAGAGAACCAAGACGCTGCACAGCCTCCAGGGCCTTGGTTTTATATTCCCCACGTCTGTCCGAAGGCTCAGGCATACTCCTGACACTCTGTTCTCCCATGTGCTCTGGAAGGCTGGAGGCCAGGGATGCTGAGAGGCAGGGAGACTGGCTTAGCAGCAGAGTGCTGCATGACGACCTTGAGCCAAGGTACTAAAGACACTTGGAAGGGAATTTCTACATTTTATCAGGTGCTGATTCCTTCCTGGTGTGCTGGGTACACGAGGGAGGACACCTAGGGCCCACAAGGACACATGCTTGGTGATTTGATCAGGGAGGAGCTGTCTGGAAGCCGCAGCCCCAACTGAATGCCTTTATGAGTCCAGCTCCTCCCCTTCCTTGACTACTTCCTTCTCTAAAACACATCTCACCTAACTCCTCCCTAGAACCTCCTTGAAGAGAAGCTAGCAGACCACACTTGACTCTTCTGTTAATTCTCAGCCCCAACCAAGGCAGTGAAGGTGGACAGGCCACTTGTGGGTCTTCAGCTCTACTTGGTCATGTTTCCACCAGGGAAATGAAGGGTCTCAGCCAGTTCAGGCCTTGGCCTGTATTCTCTCTCCTAGTTTCTTCTTTTTCTCGAGATAACCATTCATATTCATTCTCTCTCTCTCTCTCTCTCTCTCTCTCTCTCTCTCTCTCTCTCTCTCTCTCACACACACACACACACACACACACACACACACACACATCCACACAAACACAAACACACCAGGATTTCTCTATGTAGCCCTGGCTGCCTGGCTGTCTTGAAACTCTCTCTATAAACTAGGCTGGTCTTGAACCCAAAGATCCTCCTGTCTCTCCCTTCCAAGTGTTGGGATTAAAGGCATACACCACACTGCCTGGTCTCATCTCTTTTTTTTTTAACCCCCCTTCTCACCCCCTTCTCCAGCTCACTCTGGCCCCGCTCGCTCCAACCCTGATCGCTTTTTTTTTATAATGCAATTCTAATAGAATTGTAATCTATCACCTATCATTCTCTATTCTCACTTATAGAAGAGGCAGCTGCCCTAGCACTTTCTTAGCAAGAAGACAGATGCTCTGATGGGACTCCCATTACTTTGCCCAGAAGCAGGGTTGGTGATAATTCTGAGCTGGCTTGAGCTGCCCTATTTTTCTTAGTGTTGTCTGATTTACAATGCTGCCATTATCCTGTTGCAGAACTTTCTGGATCCGTTGTCCAGAGACATTGTTCCAGCCCCCTATTGGTGGGAAGCACATCTCAACCCTACAGAGAGATAGTAATACAAGACATAATTGATTCTTCAGTATCCATGCGCTAGATCCCAGAAGACCAGCTATGAAAATGTTAGTGTGCCATTAGAACTGGGCATTTCTCACAACCGAAGCATAGAGGTTGATGAGTCAGGGAGGCAGAAGGATCCCAGCTCTGACCCCACAGCCACAGCCAAGGCCTCAAGTCCAGGAGCCACTGGACTGTTAGCTTCTAAGATAATCTCTTTATTCGAAATATGGGGGCTTCACTGGGTAGACTAACCAGCGCCTACTCTGTAAAGAGGAGGAACAACACAGGAATAACTGTGTCCATGCTTCCAAGCAAAGCCACAGCCAAGCAAGGCCCTGACCAGAGGAGCCAGAAGCCCTTCTCAAGCCAAGTGACTGGAGGACCAGATTCTCAACTGGCCTTGACAAACAAAACAAAACAAAACAAAACAAAAACAAACCAACAACCAAAAAAGTTAATTTTGCTCATCTACATGGACTTAAGTACCCAACAGGAAAGTATAGGAAAAAACTATAGTGATTGCTATGTTGTTTTTAATAGTTCAAGGGAATTTCACTCTACAGACATAGGCTTAACCATAAAAGATGCTATTTAGACAACTAATTCTCACTAGTAATTTTCTTTTTTAAAAAATATTTATTTGTATGTGTATGAGTGTTTTGCCTGCATGCATGTTTGTGCACTATGTGTGTGCAGTGTCTACAGAGGCCAAGAGAGGACATCAGATCCTCTGGAACTGCAGTTATAGCTGATTGAGAGCTGTCATGTGGGTGCTAAGACCTGTTTTTCTGGAAGAGTGAAATGCACTTAATTGCTGAGCCATCTTTCCAGCCCCATACGTAATTCAGAGCTTTCTCTCCTTGCTTCTTTCTTTGCTGTTTCCTTCCTTCCTTCTCTCTCTCTCTCTCTCTCTCTCTCTTTCTTCTTGGTTTTTTTTGGGGGGGTGGTTTTTCAAAACAGGGTTTCTCTGTATAGCCCTGGCTGTCCTGGAACTCACTCTGTAGACCAGGCTGGCCTCGAACTCAGAAATCCGCCTGCCTCTGCCTCCCAAGTGCTAGGATTAAAGGCATGCACCATCACCGCCCGGCTCTTTCTTTTTTAAGATTTATTTATTTATTTTATGTATGAGTACACTGTAGCTGTCTTCAGACACACCAGAAGAGGGCATCAGATCTCATTACAGATGATTGTGAGCCACCATGTGGTTGCTGGGAATTGAACTCAGGACCTCTGGGAGAGCAGTCAGTACTCTTTTTGTTTTGTTTTTTGTTTTTTGTTTTTCGAGACAGGGTTTCACTATGTAGCCCTAGCTATCCTAGAACTCATTCTGTAGACCAGGCTGACCTCGAACTGAGAAATCCACCTGCCTCTGCCTCCCAAGTGCTGGGATTAAAGGTGTGTCCCTACCACTGTCTGGCTAGAGCAGTCTGTGCTCTTAACCACTGAGCCATCTCTCCAACCCCTCAGAATTTTCTTAACAAGGAAAATGCTGTCCAGATATAGTTCATCCTGATCTAGGCTTAGTTTAATACTGCAGCACTTACCTACAGCCAAGAGAGACAGCCTGCTATTGTCTTAACCTAAAAACCCAATGATGGTTACCTTTGTTCCTCTCCCTCTGAAGAAGCCATCTGGGAGAGACCTCTGCTGTGGTTCTCCTGTTTCCAACACTGTTTCTGGGTGCAGGTTTATTGTTACTGACTTTACGGGGAGGTTGGTTTTCTCCACTCTTCTTTTGTAGTGCAGGGAATAGAATCCATTGAGCCCTAGAATTTTTCTCATTAATTTTTTTGGGGACTTGGCAGTGAAGTGATTCAGTGGGAACAGCACTTGCTGCCAAGCTTAATCACCGGGGTTTAACGTCCCAGATCCCACAGGGGGGATGGAGTGAACTGACTCCTGCGAGTTATCCTCTGACCTCCCCACTAGTCCCGTGGCCTTTGCTACACACACAGCACATACTCACACCAAATCAGCATCTATATTTATTATTTTATTATTCCACCATGTGGATTCTGAGGCTAGAACCCAGGTTGCCAGGCTGGCCACAAGCTCCTTCACCCACTGAGCTTTCTCACCAGTTCCCTTGGATCCTTTGAAGCAGTCTCCTGTGTAGCCCTGGCTGGGCTTGAACTTGTGATCTTCCTGCCTCAGCTTCCTGTGTGCTTATAGGATTACAAGTATGTATGAACAAAGACAATTTTTAAAGTGACATGTTATTAGTGTTTGAGTATGTCATACTTGCATACAATGTATTTTTATCTTATTCACACCCTACTCCTTCCCTTAACTTCTCCCAGACACTCTCTAATCACACAATCACACTCCTTTCCAACCCAGGGACTTTTTTTTTAATTGCCCACTGATTCCAGTTCATGCTAAGTGTTTTCCTTTAGAATGTCTACCTACAGGAGACCACACCCTTGAAGAAAACTGTCTCTAAAAAGTTCCCGAGAAACCATTAACTGTCCATAGCTCCCCATGTAGGGGTAAGGACTCACGTGTTCCCCCTGCCTCCTGTTCTGGAATGTTGACTGGCTGGAGCTTATGCAGGTCTTGGTCAGGCAACCATAGCTGCTTCAAGTTCACAAGTACAGTAGTCCTGTCTCATCCTTATGGTCTTTCTGTAGTGAGGTGTGATGCAGATGTCCCATTTACCGTTGGGCCTCCAAAGGCACATGTTCTCTACATGTTGATGGGTCGTGAGTCTCTGTACAGAGAGGCTTCTCTGGTGAGGTCAGAGAACTGCACTAATGGTGGGTATAGATAAATGAGTTTAGAAGGCACTTTGATGCTGTCTTAGTCAGGGTTTCTATTCCTGCACAAACATCATGACCAAGAAGCAAGTTGGGGAGGAAAAGGTTTATTTGGCTTACACTTCCATACTGTTGTTCATCACCAAGGAAGTCAGGACTGGAACTCAAGCAGGTCAGGAAGCAGGAGCTAATGCAGAGGCTATGGAGGGATGTTCTTTACTGGCTTGCCTCCCCTGGCTTGCTCAGCCTGCTCTCTTGTAGAACCAAGACTGCCAGTCCAGAGATGGTCCCACCCACAAGGGGCCTTTCCCCCTTGATCACTAATTGAGAAAATGCCTTACAGCTGGATCTCATGGAGGCATTTCCTCAACTGAAGCTCCTTTTTCTGTGGTAACTCCAGCTGGGTCAAGTTGACACAAAACCAGCCAGGACAGATGCTTTAGTCAGTCTGTAAAATAATAGCCACAGGTTCTCCCCCTGGGGCCTGTGAGCTCCCCAGCCAGGGCTGTGAGGATTCAAGACTCACCTAGAGCTTGTCCTTCTGAACGCTGCTATTTTACTATTACCTAACTATCTTTTTTGGAAACTTCTGGATGAGTACTGGGTCTTGCTATCTGTCTTTTATGGCTTTTAGTTACTTTTAGTCTTGTGGCCTTACTGCTGTACTTGGAACACATGGTGCTGTTTGCCTCCATCATGGCTCTACTCAGCTGTTGAGTCTACGATGGTGAAGGTGGTTAGCCTCCGTTTGTACTGTAGTTTCGTAGCTGGATGTTTATTTGAGTCGGTCCTATCTTCTGGTCCTATTTGCCTCATGCTCATCTTGAGTTTGTTACATGACTCCATGTTCTTATTTACATGTGTGTGTGTGTGTGTGTGTGCACTCGCGTGCATGTATGTGGCAGTCAGGACAACTTTTGGGATTCCGTTCTTCCCTCTCATGTTGTTTGAGGCAGGTCTCTTGTTTCAGTCTCTGCCACTCTGGGCTGCTGGACTGTGAGCTTCTGCGGATTCTCTGGATTCCTCCCACTTCCCTGTAGGAGCGCTGGGATCACAGTGTGCGAGCAGCTCACTAGTATGTGGGTCCCAGGGATCAAACTTAGGTGTCAGACTTGGGCAAGAAGCACTCTACCTTCTGAACCCTCTCTCCTGCCCTGTGGTAACTTCCCAATAGTTTATTTTTAAATCTTTTGAAGAAAAATTTAAAATCCTACAGAATATTGATTCTGTAGAAGAAGATCCTCTAGATACATTTCATTGGAGTGGGACTAGACTTACTGACTGTGTAGTGTGGGTTAGAGTGACAGCTTCAGACTCATGGACGGAGAGGGTCTTCCCACAACTTCACATGCCCACTTGGCCTTCATGCTGTTGCTCAGTTGTATTTACTCTGTTCACTGCTGGGCTGCAGTACAGCCTTCCCAAAGTGGCCTGGAGTCTGAGCCTTGTCGTTACAGACCCAGGCTAGGGCCAACAGGCGACTTCACCTAGTTCCATGTGGTAAGACTGTGTTGTGCCTGCTTCTAGGTCCATATAAGTAGCTCTCAGTAGATCTATCCCAGAGAGCAGTGAGTGCAGACCCTCACCCCAAAGGGTGATCTCTGACACCTAAGTGGTTCAGGTCCTCGACACCAGATCAAGAGAGCTCAGCAGCCCTGTGGCTTGAGCCACACATGTGACTTTCTCCTTTGTATTTCTCTGTGGAGTTTTTTTTTTTTTTTTAAATCTTGTTTTTGAGGCTGGCAGTGCCTCAGAACTACCAGGTGTGTGGAGCAGAGCAGTGCTTTGAAGCATAGCTTTACTGTGCCAACACAACGGATGGGGTTTTGTCTTGTCTGTTTTTGTAGTGCTGTGGACGGAAGTCAGGACCTTGAGGATCCTAGGCAGGGGCTCCACGAGACACCCTTTCAGCCCCTGACTGAAAGAGGATTTTTTTTTTTAATAGAAATAACTTGGTCAGAGACTTTAGTTCAGTGCCTGTGGGTTGGGATTCTTTTGGGGGTCACATATCAGACATTCACATTGTGGTTCCTAACAATAGCAAATTTATAGTTATAAAGTGGCAACCAAGTGATCTCATGATTGGGGGCTACTACAGCATTAGCAACTGCATTGAAGGGTCACAGCTTTAGGAAGGTTGAGAATCACTGATGTAGCAGCTTCTCTCTTCCTGTCCCTGCCCTCTTTAGGCCTCTTAGAAGGTAGATTGGAGGGAAGATTAATAGGTAGATAACACGCTACTTACTATAGGCAACACACGATCTGAACTGAGGGAGATGGAGAGGAAGGATAGAGTTGGTGGGTTTGGTTGGTAGACCTGATATATGAATGGGGGAGGGGCATTGTATGTTCATATTGCCCATGTAGAATGGAAGTAAAATTCACTGCAACAGGAATGCAGTTAGAAGAGAGGATGTGGGTAGGACTGTTCAAGAGGGAGGCAGGCAGACTGTTAACATATCTTGAGTGTTATTGAAGACAGGCATATCTCTTAGCACACATATTCTTCTATAACAGACATTAATGCCCAGAACCTCTGAGTCTCTCCTTCTCCAGCATTTGGGAAACGTTCCTTGCCATGTGTCTCCATTTCACACACTGCTGAATGTCCTGGGGACAAGCAAGTAGAGTCCTCTCCTTTGTGGATGTTGGAGGAAAAGCCATCTATCAAGTGGGCAGCTTCAAACCGTGTCACGTCTCTAAGTGGCCAGGGCTGTGTACCCTCCTCACTAAGACTTATGTGACTGCACCCCACATTCATGTCCAGCATGTCACCCTTCCGTACTTTCTTTGGAAAACTCATTTTGGCTTGAAATCACCCTGTTAATACTTGCTGGGTGACTCACCCAGTGCATACATGCACTTGTCCCCTTTCCTTGCTGTGTCCTCAGTGCTCAGAACTCTCTCTTGCTCTCAGCTGCTCAAGGGATGATTCAATGGCTGCAGAAGCAGCTATGCTTGGACACCAGTCTCTTGCACAGCTGCTCTAGTGGTGCTCATCTCCAGTCTCTTACCTTGTGTTTGAGAGGGCCCAGGTTGGCCTTCTGCTTGGCCCTCCTTCTTTCTTGTTAGGTTTCAGACCCAGGACAAGGGGCTGAGGTGCACCTTTTACACATCAGAGCAGACCTGGCCTCCAGGTTTTCCCAGCATCCCTCAGTCCCTACCTAGCATAGTCCACCCCCAACCCTGAACTTTCCAGTCCAGGGGCTGAGCTGCCCTTCCCCCAGAGGCTATGTAACCCGGACATTTTGGTTTCTTCCTCTCTTCCTCCTCTTCTTCCCCCTTTCCTTTTCTCTGCATGGGCACTTTATCTTTTTCTCTTCCCCTCCCCTCTCTCCTTCCTTGCCCTCCCCAGAGCAGCTTCCCATAAGCCTGCATTTAATGTACTCTGATCTGGCTTGGATTGGCTCATTTCACCGGTGGAGAAATAACTTACCACATATTGATCTTGCTCCCATTCTACGTCTTTATTAATTTTTATGTGTTTTTATTAATATTTTTGTCACACTTTGTGATTCTCTCTTAAAAATATTTATTATCTTTACTGTATGTGTGTGGGTGTTTTGCCTGCATGATATATGTGCATCACGTGCATGCCTGGTGCTCACAGAAGCCAGAGAAGAGAGCTGGATCCCCTGGAGCTGGAGGGAATCATGGCTGTGAGCCACCACGTGGGTGCTGGGAACTGAACCTGGGGCCTCTGCAAGAGTCACTAGTACCCTTAGCTGCCAAGCCACCTCGAAGTCTCATGCTGTGCTTTGCCACTGGAGGTTGTGTATTGTAGCCCCCACCCTCTGCCATAACAGTGCACGTGACTGCTTCAAACCATGCCAGTCAGCCATCCTGGATTCCTTCAGTTTAGAGGAAGGAGAGGGAGCCCTCAGACTGGAGTGAGACGCAGTTCAGAGAATCTGTGTTTTCTAATCTTGCCCCATTCCTTTCTTCTTTCAGACAGGAAGCTGTTGTCCTTCCTGTGCTGTAAGGGTTTTATGCTGTGTCTTCCTTCGGGTCTTTTCAGAAGCATAGAAGTGAATGGATGCTTTTGTTGTTTATCTCCTCCTTGAAACAGACTTAGGGGCTCTTCTTGACTTTTCTTACTTCTTGATATGGGGCTTTAGAGGAACCCTGACTGGTACAGAGGGCACAGAATGGTAGCTCAGGGAATTAGGCAGAGTGAAATGAGATGCCCACTCCTCTTTGGGGCAGAATGCAGTGGCCTGGCCTTCCTGAAGCTGCTCTGTTCCCTTGTGGGAGTCGGATGCTTTAGGGAGGAGGCTCCCACCAGGGCAACCATCTTTCTGCTTGCTGTGCCTGCTTGCCACTTGGAGCGAGTGAGCTTCTCCTGCACCCCACCAGTCCCCACAGATTCTAAGTAAAATGTTCCAATTCCAGCCCATGATTTCTAGTTTCTAATTGGGGGTATTGCAGGAGGCTATTTTAAGCCAAGCAACTTTCTCAGGCAGCTAAGTTGTAAATTGGCTCCCAGCATCTTTCAGCAATCTGCTTCATTTACACCATAGCCAGGAGAACATTTGAAACTTTTTGATAATGTTTCTTTCTTAATTCATTCACTTAGTAAATATTTATTGAATATATGTTATGTGCCATCAGTGTCTGGAGTAAGACTCCTCTCATGGGGTTTATATTCCCAGAGAGGAAGCAAACAACAAGGGAACACACAGGTGACAGTGGGCAGGGGCAGATGCCAGGGGGAGACACAAAGGAGGGGGGATAAACTGATGGATGAGGTGGGGCTTCTTCAGAGAAATGCAGCTCTGAGGAGGAAGCGGTGTCTGAGGAGAGGACGGATAAGTCGGGGAGCCTGCATGGAAGCAACAGCTGCCTGAGTTTCTGTGGTACTGGGAAGAGGCTCAGGCTGCAGGATGAGGTACTGGTCGGGACAAAAGGGTAGCATGACACAATTTTTTTTTTTTTAAATCTCCAAATCTAAACGGTGCCCCTGTCGTCAGGGAAAGACCGCTCTTGACATCATCCCCAAGAGCTCCAGCAGACGTCCGCTTTTCATATGACACTGAGAGGGCCCAGCACACACTGTGAGGTGTCCACCAGAAACTAGGGGTGTTCAGAACAGGGTTTAAAAATATAAAGGAAATTCGGGAGGAAGAAGTGGCTAGGAGACGAGACTGGAGAAAGTAACCTTTTTGCACACACTTGCTGGTCTGTGCACACACTTGCTGGTCTGTGCACACACTTGCTGGTCTGTGCACACACTTGCTGGTCTGTGCACACACTTGCTGGTCTGTGCACACACTTGCTGGTCTGTGCAGGTACAAGTGGAGGCCAGAAGTTGAGACAGATGTGTTCCTCAATTCCTCTCTACCTTATTTTTTGAGATAGGGTTGCACTGAACCCAGAGCGTGCCAGTTTGATTAGATTGGCTGGTCAGTGCATCTCTGGCCTCCGGTCTAGGTTTCCCAGCATGGAGGCTGCAGGCACATGCCGCCACTCTTAGGTTTGAGGTGGGTTCCGGGGATCTGTACTCAAGTTCTCCTGCCCTCAGCGCAAGCACTTTACCCACTGCCCAATCTCCCTAGCCTCACGCTCAAACCTTCTTTGCGTGCCTGTGTTAGTTGATTTATTGCAGCGTATGGATGGCTTTCCAAGAAAAATCCAATAATGCATTTAAAATGAAAAGTATAATGCCAGATAAGATGCAATTCCATCACGTATTGATGATGTGTTTGCTCAGTGCGCACAGAGAGGAGTGTGTCGCCCACAGTCTTCCTGCCTTTCCACTTTGCTACATTGTCACTTCTTCATTTTCTTTAGAATAAAATTAATTATAGTTTTCATCAGTTTTTCCATGTTTAAGCAAGCTCTCGGGTATTTTTCAGGTCACTACATCCGGGAGAGGTCGAAGCAGGTCATAACTCTGCTGATGGACGAGCAGCTGCTCCATAAAGAGAGGGAAGTGGCCACGTGGACGAGGCAGCGGACCTCCTACTCCATGTCATTCCCCAGCAGATTATCTGCCACGGGGACCTCACCTACAGTGTGCACTTCTGTGCTCATCCCAGAAAGCCTTACCTCGGAGAAGAAGCACTCACAAGACTGCAAGAAGACTGCAGGTCTGTGCAGTAAAAGTACGTACTGTAAGCAGCGGCCTAACACTTGATAGGTGTCTGTTGAGAACAGCTAGACATAAAACACCAGCTTCACACAAATTACCAACTCAGTATCAGCAGGACTGTCCCACTGTTAGGCTCCATTCTGCAGGGAGCAGAGATGAAGGAGCGTGTTCAGTAGACAGTTGGATGGAAGTTTTCAGAACGTGTTGCTTCTGAATTCTCATAAAATCGTTTTCAGCGAAAACTTAGCCTAGCGGCTATTGTTCTTGGAATCTTTATTTTCAGCTTAATATTTTTTTCTAACTGGAATATGAAGGAGGCTTACTTTCTGGGAGTTGGGGGCTGGGTACATGGGCATGTTTTTAAAAATGTGGTGAAGATTCCAACATAATTTAAATATTTTTTTCTAGCATGATTCTTTGTAAGGCTTTCCTTTGCCTGCAACTTTGACTCTGGATTGCTGAACTTTGAAAGCGAGGGTGGGGGAGATATAACATTATAAGGGAAAGGAAATGATCTTTCCTATTAATCTTTCTGAAACATCAAAGAACGCCCTCTTACTGTAGCTTCTCAGGTACCTACTGGTGGGTTGAGCATGAAGGTAGGCGGGCGCTTAGGAGAAGAAAACATGGGTGAAGTCCGGCTTAGTCTTAGCTGCCCCTTGAAAGCAACCAAAATCAGTGCTAGAAATGCAGGCATCCGCGGGGCATCACAGATCGCCTCCTGCTCACAGACAGCATCCATGCCATGATGCTGGACTGAAGGTTTGCCCCCACCCCTATGTTGAAATGGAGTTCACAGTGCGCTGGTGGGAGGTGGGGCCCCTGGGAGATGGTTAGGTTCCAGGGGTAGAGCCCTCAACAGGAGTGAGCCCTGAGACCCTAGAGAGCTCGCTTACACTCCTGCTGCTGTGGGAAGAGGCAGCTTCTTAGGGCCTGCCCTTGCAAACGCTCTGATTGCAAGCATCTCATGTTTGGAAACGAGTACTGTTGTTTCTGAGTCACCCATTTCACGGTGCTGTTAGCAGACTGAGCTCACCAAGATAGCTGTTCAGCAAACCCCCAAAGAGCTGCAGGGAGTCAGCATGAGCAGTGAATCCCGATTGTCAGCAAAGCACAGAAACTTAAAATACCAGCAGTTACATCAGCACAAACTAGCTCTGAACTCATCCTCCGCTGACTTTGTCAAGGGTCACCTTGTAGCTGTGGGTCACTGACAAAGAGAGGCATTAAAAGGGGTTCTTTGTAGTTATAACAGTAAACACCACCAAATACTTCTAGAACTAGTGGAACATCTTTTTCAGGGGACCCATTTATCATGAAATAAGCACCCCACAGCTGACCCTAAGAAGTGTGACACCAGCTACGACTCGTCTGAGCTTATTTGTCACTTTTGCTGTTTTCTGTCATCTTTCTTGCTCGTGTGTGTGTGTGTGTGTGTGTATGTGTGTTATATACATGTAGGTGTGTGCACCTTGAGGGTACATGTGAATATGGAGACTGGAGGCCAATGCCAGTATCTTCCTTAACTCTTAACTGAGTCCCACTATTTTTTTTTTTTTTTTTTGAGGCAGGGTGTCTCCCTGAGCCGGGACCTTGTCAGTTCAAGCAGGGTGGCTGGTCAGGGGCCCCTTGTGTCTGCCCAGAGTGCTGGGATTACAGATTGTGCTGCAGTAGCTGGCTTCTTACATGGCTTCTGGGCTCAGTAGCCAGGTACTGATGTAAAGTCCAGCTTCAGTGCTGTTAGCATTTGTCTCTATTCAGCTCTGGGGAGCAAAGGTGGTCACTTGCAAGTCATATGGATTACATAGGTCCTCATGCTTGCATGGTAGGCCCTTTACCAGTGGGCCCATCTCCCGGCCTTTCTGTCACGTGTTGACTCCCTGTCTTCTTGAGCTTTCTTACTTGGAGTCTGACTGCCCTGTAGCAGTGGAGGCAACAGCAGTGAGGGAGTCAAGTTCCCTTCCTCACAGAGCCTCTGTGGCAGAGGCCAGCCTATGGGCACACATGCTCAGAAGAGCATAAAGCACGTCAGATAGTAGTGCGTCCTTTATCAAAAGGGACAGCAGGCAGGGGCGGCTTTAGTCAGGGGCAGATATGGGACGGGGCAGCATTTTGGAGGAGAGGAATTTAAACAGAGACATGGCTGCAGTGCTGAAGCAAGTGGTGGCCCCGTGGAGGAGCAGGAGGGTCACATGCTCCTGCCTCTAGCCAGCCACAGCTTGGGTGACAACAAACTTGTCACTATAGAAGTAACTCGTCCCATGTGTGCCATGTCTGTGAGGCACACAAGAAATTCTGGTTTGTTAATTTTATAGTCATAGAGTACGATCCAAGCAGCATCTCCCAATGTTATGACACACCTCGGTCACCAAGAAGAGCTCTGAATGGCTGTTTTTTTAAATCATGAACTTGAAGACATAGTGGCACACAACTGAAACCGCAGTACTAAAGGACCCAGTCAGGAGAACCGAGCTTGAAGCTAACCTGTGCCACACAGCTGGACCATGCCTCAAAGGAAAAATAAATTCTGAAGCTTTGTTATAATGAAATTTGTTTAGCAGCACACACATATAGAGAGAATGGCCTGCCATCTGCCAGGCACTACACTAGGTGTGATAAGCAAATCTAGTGTTTCTGCTGTCATGGAAGTGACATGGCGAGATGTACTTGCTCCACGACAACGGGGTCCAGGTGCGAGGCGGTGGGAAGTACTGCTGGAAGTGCAGGTTTGGATGCAGACGCTGCTGGAGGCCTGTTAACAGAACCTCGGTTGGGTTATTTTGTTTCATTTACTGCAGTCTGCACTAGATACATATGTGCTTATGCTTAGAAGGGAGCGACTAGTCTGAGGCAGTGTCTAGTCTGAGGCAGTGTCGCTGTAGTACCAGTCCACAGTCTCCATTTCTGTGAAGGAGTTGGATCACAAGCTGCACTTTAAAGGAAGAAATAAAGCAGATATTTTGGGACAAGAATAAGAAAAAGGAAATGAATTGGTCAGGGGCTTCCTTCCTGAGACAAGAGAAGTAACAAATGGTACACAGAGAAGGAGAGATGCGTGCCAAGTGGGTAGTCACCTGTCGGCAATAGGGGGAGCCACGGAAATCCCAGGGGCTTAAGTTCAGTAGGATAGGTGTTGGGGGACTATGATGCGGCTTCCTGTGGTGTTAGCAGCTTCAGGTCCTTTCTGGCTCATGGCTGTTCCGAACTCACACGGCATAGCTACCTGGGCACCAGCGTCACATGCATATTCTTGGTAATAGGAAGGAAGGAAGGAGTGCCTCATCCTGTCAAGTGGCATCTGACGGTCTCCCTTACATGTCATTATCACCCAGCCACATGGACACTGCTATTCTCAAGGGAGATGCGAAGCCATGTGTCAACTGTGCTTATCTAGAGAGACGGAGAGAATGAAAAGACAGTAAAATAATCCCTACCACAGTGGGGAAGGGTACAAGCAGAAGGCAGATTAGGCGTGTAAGAACTGCTTGTATACTAAGTGGAATAAAAACTAAATTTGAATATGCAGAAAAATGTGGGCAGATACTTGAAAGTTCTCTGAGCAATTAACAAAAGGCATAATAAATGGTGTTTGGAAATTTCAATTTGCTAGAACTTGCATCTAAGAAGCGGTTCAGGCCTTGAACAGGAGGGCTGTTTAGCTTAGTCGCAGAACTTCGCTTTCTTATTACAGAAAACAGCTGTTTGGGGGAGATAATTCTTACTGCTTTGTGTGGAAATGAAGGAGATGTGGGTTGTAGAGAGACTGCGAGGAACAATGGTTTCTGTCTGGGCACAGGGCCTGCTCTGGGTGGGACAGATGAGGGGACAGTCATGTTTGAAGACAGCACCACATCAAGGGAGGCAGCAGGCTAAGTGGATGTCACACTGGAGAAGGGAGGGAGAAACTGAAAATGACTTCCGCATCTGAGTTAGAGGAAAGAGGATGGTATCGTACAGGTACATTTGCATCAGTGGGAGTCTAAAGATGCGCCTGCCTTATTTAGTTACAGCGGGATGCGCTGCTGAGAGCATCACTAGAAAGCCTCGCGCTGCAACAGCTGCACTGACTGCTTCGAGGTAAATTAGCAAGGCAAAGGAACGCATGCGCAGAAGCAGCCTCCGTGCATCACCACTTACTGTTTTTTTGTTTTTTTTGTTTTTTCTTCTCTCTCCTCTTGGATGTTTCCCCTACGTTTTAATTCTTGTCGATTGCCTGGGTGGTTTTTATTTGGAAGATTTTGATTTTGAAGGAAGAAATGCACTGAAGGCTAATTGCTGCTTTGACAGCAAGCAGCAGGCTGGAGAGAGCAGCTCCAACCCAGCGCTGGCTCTGCGGGTCTCACAGGCCTTCCTCAGAGGGGCACCAGAGCCCTCCAGAAGCATTGCCTTCCCACCCCAGTTCCTCTGAGTTCCCTGGAAGGTGTTGTCTTTGTAGTATTTAAGGAGGAGTCCTCTGGGCAGTGGGAAACCTAAAGGCATTGTGTGTCTTGGAAGCATTCCTGTCAGAAAATACGTGGTGGTTGGTGAACCAGTTAGACTGCAGATCATCGTGCTGCCTCTATAGTCACAGCCAGCACCATGGATGCCACAGTCTCTACTGACAACCTTGACAGAGGCTCAGGCTTGGTTTTCTCTGCACACACACAACAGCTGAGAGGGCTCACACATACATTGGTTGCCACTGCAATGCTTATGCTTATGAGGCCTTCTGTTGAATGCTTATATTTTAAAAGTAAACAACAACAACAACAACAAAACCCACCCTATTATTCATGTCCCCTGCCTTCCCAAACCAACAGTCTTTACAAAGGGTATTGACTTCATCTGACTTTCTTTTTTTGTTTTGGAAAAGTTACTTTGTTCCTGTAAAATGATGCAGGCTTGCTGTAAAGATCTGGTCACTTCTAATCACCGTCCTAAGTAGTCAGAACTTGATGAACACAGCCCCAGGCCGACATACACACAGAGGTGTGACAACAAGAGCTGGGGACAGCTTGAGAGGAGTGTCCTTCCTTCTTTCCTTCCTTTCTTTCTTTCTTTCTTTCTTTCTTCCTTTCTTTCTTTCTTTCTTTTTTTCTTTCTTTCTTTTTTTCCTTCGTGGAGGAGAGGAGCAGGGGTCTTGATGTGTAGCCCAGGCTAACCTGGGCTCAATCCTCTTGTCTCAGCTTCTCAAGTTCTGAAATCACAGGTGCACACTAACTCAATCATATTATATGCTGATTTATGATAAAACATTTCAAATTTCTGCTTCTTGTAATAATTTGGGGCCCTTTCTGTGCATGACCATAAAGGATGTGCTGGGCATTAACTGTCCCCACAGAACTATGAGAGTCCCCAAGGACTTTCCCTTCCAAGAGCAGAATGTGTGAGCTGAAGTCAGTGGGACTGAAGCTGGTGCTGGTGGTGTGTTAGGGATGGACTCAGTATGGGTAGCACTGGCTAAGGAATGAGTTCTCCGTGCCTGAAGCATGAAGGAGAGTCTTGGACACCCTCTCAGGAATGTGAGAAGTGCCGAGTGCAGGCCCTGCAGGGGCTGACATGGGTCTGAGGTCCTCTGCAGAGGAGACCACCTCAGTTTACCAGTGAGTCCCTGGGAGGTTTCACCAGGTAAAGCCAAGAAGAGAGCTCACAGGCTGGACTCACCACAGCAGGGGAATATAAGCAGGGACACACACACACACACTCACCCCCCACACACATACTCACCCCCACACCCCACATACACACACACTGACCCCCCACATACACACACACTCACCCCACACACACATACTCACCCCCACACCATACACCCCCCCACATAAACATTTACCCCCCCACATACTCACCCCCACACCCCACATACACACACACTCACCCCCCCACATACACACACACTCACCCCACACACACATACTCACCCCCCCACACCCCATATACACACACACTCACCCCCCACACATACACACACACCCCCTGCACACATACACACACAAACATTAACCCCCATATACATACACACACACTCACCCCACACACACACTCACCCCCCCACAAACACTCACCCCCCCACATACACACTCACCTACACACACACACACATACACACACACTCACCCCACACACACATACACACACAAACATTCACATACCCCCACACACAGACACTCATTTCCCCCCACACACAAACACTCACCCCACACACACACAAACACTCACCCCCCACACACATACCAGTCCCTAAAAATGGTCAGATGCAGAACACTCAACATCTAAACATTTATATAAGTGAAGGATAGAACCACACATAGTCAGTTTTAAAGAAATTATAAAGACTAAATGGATGAATTAGTTAAAGAAGAACTTGAAAAAATTTTTAAAAAAAGAAACCTATTTTAACAAAAAGAAAAATAATTCTCTCAGAAGCAAGTTTGGAAAACAGAAAGTGATGGATAAAGGGTCAACCTGTTTACAGAGTGAAAAGAGCATCACTTAACTGTTAGGTAAAAACAACAGCAGAGTCCCAGCACTTGGAGGCTGCAGTAGGAAGATTGCCAAAAGGCCAGCCTGGGCTAGGATGAGACCCTGCCTCAAAACAAAACAAAACAAAACAAAAACAAACAAAGCCAAAAAGCTGAAATAGTGGGTAGCTGTGGCACATAAGATGGAGGTAGATGGTTCTAACGGTCTTTGCTGAGAGCTGAGAATATCTGACTCCAAACCTTCAGAAGGGAGGCGTATGATGAGCTTTCCAGTAAAGCTCCAAGAGAAACAAATAGAGCACACTAACTCCACAAGGAGAGTGTAAGAAGAAGAAAAAAATCTTTATAATTAGAAGTATACAGTAAAGGGGGTAGAAATTCAAAAGGTAAACTGATACGATTAAGCCCTAGAATATTAATTACAGTGGACATTAGCAGATGGAACTCCTGTTAGAATCAGAGACTATCAGATGTGGGCAAAGAAATCCTGACATATGCTGTGCATCTCCGTTCACGGAAGCAGATGGATAGAAAACGATGGATAGGCATCATATACTAACTAGAGCAATAATGATAAACCCAGGAGCCGCTGAGACGGCCCAGTTAGGGAAAGTGCTTGTCACTGAGCCAGGTGACCAGAACCTACAGAGTAGTAGGAGAGAACCAACTCCTGGAAGCTGTCGCTGATCTCCACATGTGTGCAGTGCCACACACACACACACTCTCACACACATGCATACTCACCGAAAGCATGTGTGCACACATGCCACATACATAAACACCCCCTATACACACATACACAGGCATGTGCATGCATACATGCACACACATGCACATAGACATGCACACCCACAAATAAATAAATGTAAAAAACTTGAACAGGAAAAGAAAAGTAATGAAAAAAAAATCCCGTTTCCCCAGGAAGATTAAAAAGCTTTTAAATGTGACTATTTCCAGTAAAGTAACTTCAAAGAGTGTGAAACAGACTTTAGTAGGACAGAAGGAAGAAACTGAACTACTATCATGGTAGATAATTCCCAGACATACTTTTCAGTTATCCATAGGTGAAATGCCCCAGATATGTTAAGAAACCTGTCTCATGCTGAAAAGTTTCTCTGGTGAAAATGCAATTAAGTTTGAACACAATTAAAAAAAATAGACACAAAAAAGTCCATACATTTGCATGTAGAAATGTTTCTTCTAGGATCAAGCAGAGAGAGTAGCTCTCATCCTTCCTGCTGGCTTGGCTTTGTGTTGGAGGTCCAGCCATCACAGTAGACAGCCCAAGTTAACACAGGCACTGGGAGATGGTTCAGATAATACAGTACTTGTCCCAAACCTGAAATCCCGGCTGGGAAGGCAGAGACGGGAGAAGAGAGTTTCTGTGCCTCCAAGGCGGCCAGTGTCGTTGAATCAGCAAGTTCTGGGTTCAGTAAAAGACCCCGTCTCCAAAAGGTGGAGAGTGATTGAGAGACATTTGATATAGCTGTCTAGTTACCACTAAAGTGTCCATGTGTATGGTACATGTACATCTATAGGTGATCCCCCCCGACACACACAAACACATGTAAAAACTTAAATGCATGGAAGAAACAAACCTTTCCATACAAAAAACTAGGAAAGGTCTACAGAACACACACACATAAAAATAAGACCTTATTAGTTGTAACATTAAAATATAAAACATATGAAACAAAACAAAACATAGGGGCTGGAGAGATGGCTCAGTGGTTAAGAGCACTGACTGCTCTTCCAGAGGTCCTGAGTTCAATTCCCAGCAACTATGTGCTTGGTCACAACCATCTGTAATGGGATCTGATACCCTTTTCTGGTGTGTCTAAAGACAGTGACAGTGTACTCACATATATAAACATACATCCCACCAGCAATGAACAATAAACAATTTTTAAAATTTTATGTGTACAGGTGTTTGCTGCATGTATGTCTGTGTACCCTGTTTGTCCAGTTCCCACAGAGGCCAGAAGAGGGCATCAGATTCCCTGAGCTGTTGTTACAGGCAGTTGTGAGCTGCCATGTGGGTGCTGGGAATTGAACTCCATCCTCCGAAGAGCAGCCAGTGCGCTTAACGCCTGAACCATCTCTCTAGCTACAACACACATTTCAAAACATTTATTCTCCCTCTCCCTCCCCTCTCCTTCCCCCTACTCTCCCCCTCCCTCCCCCTCCCCCTTCCTGTGTGTGTGTGTGTGTGTGTGTGTGTGTGTGTGTGTGTGTGTGTGTGCAGGTACCATGGTGCATGTATAGAGGTCAGACAGAGGATAACTTTCAGGGATCAATTTTCTCCTTTCACCATGTGGATTTCAGGAAGTAAACTCTGGTTGTCAGTCTTGGTGGCAAGTATCCTTATCTGCTGGGTCATCTTGATGGCCCAATACACAAAATTTTAAAGATACTATTTGCAATTTTAAAATCAAGATTGCTTAGGAGCAAATCTTAGACAGGATATATGAGATCAGTATACTGTGGGTTATAATGTATAATTGAAATCGATTATAAGGAAGACCTATATAAATGGGAAAATACACCACGTTTTTTTGGAATAATGCAAATATGTCAGCTGTCTACAAAATTGAAGAGTTTGGAAGGATTTTTCTGTCTTGCTACCAGGGCTGTTTTGATCAGGCTGACTCTCTTGTAAAGGCTGTACACTGTGGGCTTACTCCTTGCCCTCCACCCCTGGATGATATTGGTACATTCTTTACTGTCATGAGAGTCAAAAAACCGTCTGCAGACATGGCCAGATGTCTCCTGTGGGCCACAATTGCCTCCAGCTGAGAACTACAGATTCAGTGCAATTACAATCAAAATCTCCAGAAGGATTTTAAAAACAACTTGATGGGCTGATAATAAAATGCATTTTGAAAAATCATAAAGTCAAGAATAATATATAAGCATGTGTGCTCACGTGTGCGTGTGCACACAACCACACACACATCACATATATCTATACTAGCCCAAACAAGCTATGATCTATGGAAGTTACATCCCATCTATAATTTCAATACTTGGGAGACATAGGCATGAAGATCTTGAGTGCTGTTCCAAAAATGAAGGTCGAACATTTCCAAGGAGGAGGAAGGTGAAAGGCTTCCTTCCTAAATCAGGCTAGAAACAGCATGCCCGGGGCAGGCCGGTGCCTGTGCAAACAGGACACAGCACTGTGCCCAGAAAACAGCTGTGCAACTGTGCACACATAAAGGACGGTGACATCATTTCAGATTTATGGGGAAAAGATGAATTGTTAAAAAAAATAGACCACTAAAGAAAATGAGATTAGGTGTCTGATGCATGAATACCCACAAAAACAATCTAGAATTAAGAACTTAAAAATATAAAAGCAAAATTTAAAGATGTTTAGAAGATTTGTTAAAGTTTTCAGCCAGGCGTGGTGGCGCACGCCTTTAATCCCAGCACTCGGGAGGCAGAGGCAGGCGGATTTCTGAGTTCGAGGCCAGCTTGGTCTACAAAGTGAGTGCCAGGACAGCCAGGGCTACACACAGAGAAACCCTGTCTCGAAAAACCAAAAAAAAAAAAAAAAAAAAAGGTGTTTTCTGTAATGTTAGGATAGAGAAATACTCTTTTTAGACATATAACAAAGTGGGAAAAGCCAGGCGTGGTGGCGCATGCCTTTAATTCCAGCATTTGAGAGGCAGAGGCAGGCAGATTTCTGAGTTCAAGGCCAGCCTGGTCTACAGAGTGAGTTCCAGGACAGCCAGGACTATACAGTGAAACCCTGTCTCGAAAAACAAAAACAAACAAAAACCACACACACACACACACACACACACACACACACACACACAAACAAAACAAAACAAAACCCAAAGTGAGTAGCTTCTTTCTTATACCACTTGAATCCCTGGGGTTGAACGCAGGTCTTCTGACTTGGTGCCTTAACCCACTGAGCTATCTTGATAGACAGAACCTATTATTTTCTCTTGTGTGGTTCTGGGGTTAAACTCTGGGCCTCACCCATGCTACCTGAGTACTCACCTCTGAACTATGACCTCAGCCCCCCAAACAGCATAGATGTAAATACAACAATAAAGGAGCCAGCGAGTGTGCTGTGTGGTGGCAGCATTCTTTTGTTAGCCCAGTGCCTGTCCCGTGTCTACCTAATCTCTACTCCACATGGGTAGAGCCTGAGGATAATTACCTGTAATGGCCACATTCTATGGTGACACATTATTTAGCCGGGGCCTAATCAACTTTGTCCAGCGGTGTCAGAGGAGACAGTGAGGGTCCCAAGTAGGAGGAGACAGAACACATTGCTGCTGGCCTGAAGATAGGGCAGAGGAGTACAAGGGGCTTCTAGAAGCAGGCCCGACTCAGCAGCCATGGGGGAAATGGAGCCCCCAGCTGAGAGGAGCTTAATTCCACCAAAATGTGAATGACCTTGGAAGTAATTCTTCCTCAGGCTTCAGACAAGAATTCTGCTGAGCTGATACTTTGATTTTGGCCTCGTGAACCCCGGAAACAGATGAGCGTGAGGAAGCATCTCTCTTGGTTTCCTGGTGCTGCTTTTGTGTGTAAGTCTGACTGGTGTTGAGTTTTGCATTGTAGTGAAGTCAGGATCTAGTTTAATTCTTCTGCGTGTGAATATCTGGTCTTCCTAACCCTGCTTACAGAAGCACCCATCTGTCCTCTCCCGTCAAACATCCCGGGCGCCGATGGTGCTTGGCTGACCGTAAGAGTGTGGATTCATTTCTGAACAGTCTGTCCTGATCCATGGATCTATACGTCTGGTTTTGTGCCCGTACCATCTGCTCTGATCAGCTTTTGTGAATTTTTCTGCAGTAGATTTTGAGATCAAAACCCACCATATAGAAAGTAGAAAAAAAAATCAGAATACCGTGGGGCAATTTTCTAACACATATAACTGAAAAAGGATTAGCATCCAGAGTACATAAAGATGGCCTACTGATCGACATAAATAGGGGAGAGGTGGACAGAAAAATAGGCAGAGAAGCATTTTCTAACAAAATGGAGGACATGCGTGAAGCCAAGAAGCACTATTTAGGATGTCAGTCTTGCAGCGTCATGATAGCAACAACGGCCATAAAAAGAAATCTTGTGAGAGGGTGTCACTTATGCCAACTTCAGAACCACTAGAGCGATCGATTCCTGTTCCTCTGTTCCCTTCCGCTGAGCTCTTCATCCACGCGCTTCTCCATCTCTCCTCCTCGAGTCCTGTTGTTGGTGAATGTATTTATGCATTTGCCTGGTCATCAGGATGGCCAATCATTTGACACTGTGACATGTGACTATCATCTACACATGTACTGGGCCATATTCATAGCTCTTCTGGGGTGCACGTGAACCATGGGCTACAGGTCAGACATAGGTACTGAAGGCAGTGACATTAATGCCTGAGGTCTGGTTCAGAAGCCACGTCGCCTGGCTTTGGTGTGATCTCGATGTATTATTTGAGCCCTTCTCTTGTGAATTGACCTTCCTGAAATGGTAATGTAGACTCCTGTAAAACTGGTGCGTGAGGGATCTGAGCTGACACAGCCTCAGCACAATGAACTCAGGCTCGGGTCTCTGTCACTCTTCCCATTACATCTGAGACAGCTCTGTTTCTCCACTAGGGTAGAGTTTGGGCTCATTTCTTACTGTATTTCGTTCTTTACAGAGCTGGGATTTGGGCCCACAGGGCAGGGAAGAAAGCCTTGCACTTTAGATAATCTGTCCACCTCAGTGTGAAAGTGCGTGTTCCTCCATTCAGTGTGGCAGCACCTTCAGGCATCACACTTGCCTCTCCAGGACAGACCTGGAAAAGAAGAGCTCTGCCCGTCAGTTTCTAGGCTCCAAGCATGGCTGTGCCGAGAGGCTCCCGGCAGCACACCTGCCCACACAGATCCTGAGGAAGAAAGGCATTCTGGGCCTTGTTTCTTTTCTTGACCATCAGCTATTTTATTTTCTTTCTTTTAACTGTTAGTTATTTTTAGTTGTGCTTGCTTCTATATAAGGTTTCTGTTACTTTTAAAAACTAGTTTTGTCTTTAAAATATCTCATTGTTGGGTGTTGAGTTATGAAAACCGTTGCATGTGGTGTGTGTGCCTGTGTGTGCCTCTCTCTCTCCTCTCTCTCCGTCCCTCCCCCCCCCCCGCCCCCCCGTGTGTTCCCACGTGCTTCCTGAGGACTGAGCTTCTCACGTGTCAGGCCAGCACAAGACTCAGATCACATGTGTTTATGGACAAAGGCTGAAATAAAGTTGCTGTAACCCTCTTTCTAAAGTTCTGCTGGGATGATGGTGGCCCCTCCTTCTTATCACCTACCCACTTCATTTAGTTTTTAAAAAAATCTTCCTAAATGTGCTTCCTTCTTTCTTCTTCTCACCTTTAAAAATTGCCTTTCCCTAGCAAACCCTAAAATTCACCTTCAAAGGGAAAGAGATTGTATTTGTATCCCCTGTCTCTGCTGAGAAGAAATAGTCAAAGAGCAAACGAGAGGTGTGTCTGGGGCACAGCCTCCAGAACTTGCCCTACAAGGTCGTGGTGCTCCATTCCCTCAGCTGCTAGAAGGTTGGTGACTGAGCCATCAGCACCCCACCCCCACCCTTCTCTGAGAACTCCTTATAGCAGAAGAGAGCCTCTTTGCCTAGGGTCATGGTCCCTCCTGAGGGTGTGTGCACCCACTGACTAGCTGTGAGGGGGGTCAAGCTTGACAGCTTCCAGAAGGAGCCCCCCAGTCTTCTCTTGTTCAAGTCCAGTCCTGCCCCCCTGAGTCCCCACAGATATTGTTCCTCAGAGCTCCTCCTGGTGAACCCCCACATGGACAAGTGCCTTAGACACTGTATTCTGGGGGAACTCAAAGTAGCTTTCCCTCCAGATTGAAACTAGCAGACAGTAATATCAGGTGAGTGTGAATGAAAGAGAAAAAAGAGACAACAGATGCCAGGAATGTCTGATGGCTGCCGAGTTCAAGTGGTAAACACAGGAACACCTTGGTACTCTTGAGTGATTTCTGCAAGTTTAAGATTATGATAAAAGTGTCTCAGCTCCAAACTTTGTCTCTGTAACTCCTTCCATGGGTGTTTTGTTCCCAATTCTAAGAAGGGGCAAAGTGTCCACACTTTGGTCTTCATTCTTCAGTTTCATGTGTTTTGCAAATTGTATCTTATATCTCGGGTATACTAAGTTTCTGGGCTAATATCCACTTATCAGTGAGTACATATCATTTGAGTTCTTTTGTGATTGTGTTACCTCACTCAGGATGATGCCCTCCAGGTCCAACCATTTGCCTAGGAATTTCATAAATTCATTCCTTTTAATAGCTGAGTAGTACTCCATTGTGTAAATGTACCACATTTTTTGTATCCATTCCTCTGTTGAGGGGACCCTGATATAGCTGTCTCTTATGAGACTAGGCCGGGGCCTAGCAAACACATAAGTGGATCCTCACAGTCAGCTATTGGATGGATCACAGGACCCCCCAATGGAGGAGCTAGAGAAAGTATCCAAGGAGCTAAAGAGATCTGCAACCCTGTAGGTGCAACAACATTATGAACTAACCAGTACCCCAGAGCTCTTGACTCTAGCTGCATATGTATCAAAAGATGACCTAGTCGGCCATCACTGGAAAGAGAGGCCCATTGGACATGCAAACTTTATATGCCCCAGTACAGGGGAACGCCAGGGCCAAAAAGTGGGAATGGGTGGGTAGGGGAGTGGGGGGAGGGTATGGGGGACTTTTGGGCTAGCATTGGAAATGTAATTGAGGAAAATACATAATAAAAAATTAAATAAAAAAGATTATGATGAAAGTGAAAGTTTTTTTTTTTTTTTTAAGAGTAGAACAGAGATCAGTTGCTTGAAGCTACTCAAGTGTGCCAATGCTCCAAGAAGAGGAAATTGAGCAGAGCGTGGCGGCTCATTTGCAATCCTTATATGCAAGAGGCTGAGGCAGAAGGTTTGCTGTGAGTTTGAAGCCAGCTTGGGCCACACAGTGAGAGAAACTGGAGTCAAGATTCCAAATGTGTGAGTCTGCAAAATTACAAAGAAGACTCCATCGGCGTGAAGCTGCTTTTCAATCTCCTGCTTCTTCAGTGGTCCACTGAATCCAGTCCTTCCATTCTCTTCTGTCCGCTCCCTTTCTCTCTTCCTTTTTGTTTTTTGTTTTTTGTTTTTTTTTTCAAGACAGGGTTTCTCTGTGTAGTCCTGGCTGTCCTGGAACTCACTCTGTAGACCAGGCTGGCCTCAAACTCAGAAATCCACCTGCCTCTGCCTCCCAAGTGCTGGGATTAAAGGCGTGCGCCACCACTGCCCAGCTTCTCTCTTCCTTTCTTATGTTCATGTGTGAACCTATATGCGTGAAGATGAGTGTATGTAGAAGCCATAGGTCAATTTTGGATAATTTTCTCAATTACTGTCTACCTTACTTTTTGAGATGTGGTTTCTCACTGAGCATAGACTGCAGTGGTTCAGTGAGGTTAGGTGACCAGGGAGCTGCAGGGACCTTCCCATTTCTCCCCTCCCTAACTCTGGGATTTCTAAGTGCACAAGCTGCACCTGGCTTTTATGTGGGCCATGGCCATCCCAACTCAGGTCCTCGTGTTTACACAGCAAGTCCTTTACCAACTGAGCCATCTCTCTATCACCTGGGTGTTTTCTGAAAACTTAAAACAAAACAAGAAACAACCTAGCCTCAATTGTGTTGCCCAGGAAGGCCTCCGAGCTGGACCTGAGCGCTCCTCCTGCCCCAGCCTCCCTAAACTACAGTATATTCCACCATCCTGGTTCTGACGAGTACTTCAAAGTAATCGATACACCTTTGCTGACATCACCACCGAGAGGACCCTGCTGATCTACGGTGACAGCTGGGGGAGCAGTGGGGTGGTTTGGATGTGTGCGTTTACAGGGCATCTCAATGCCAGAGCCACAGTTGCGCTGATAGTGTCTTGTAGTCAGAGCTCGGTATCTCATCTAAGAGCTATCACGGGGCCCATCAGTTCTGCTTCGAGGTATTATCTGGGCTCTGCAGGCTCAGTGGGATCTCCATCTCTCCAGATAGTCTCTAGGGAGTTCCACAGCTGCAGTGCTGAGCAACTCAGCAACCAGTGAGTCCCTGGCATCACTTCCTGTCCCCTCTCCACACTTTCCTCAGAGGCTCCTTAGTCACAGCCCCATCCTCCATGGCTCATGGTTCCACAGCCTTAGTTGCTGGATTGTGATGGTGCCAGAGGGGCTTCATTTCTTCTGAGGAACCAAATGTGTGCACTCACCTCTTCCTTAACTTGTGGGAGTCTAGAGCACATGTTGCTTAGTCATGAAGTCTGATGAGGCACACTCACACTCACTTCCAGTATTGTGCGATCTGATATCGAGGGAGGAAGACCACGAATGTCTGTGGGCTTTCTGCAGCTTGACTGCCGTTCTTCATGCCCACAGGTAGCCTCGTAGTATTTTAACCAGCGTGCTGCCTCATTTTAACTTGATCTGGCCTAGAATCACCTAGGAAGAGTCTCGGTGAGGAATTTTCTAGATCAGGGTGGCCAATGGGCCTGTCTGTGAAGGACTGTCTGTCTTCATTGTTAATTGAGGTGGGCAGACCCACCCTTAATGTGGATGGGGCCATGGCCTGAATCGGGTTCTGAGCTGTGTGAGAGTGGAAAAAGCTCACTGTGCACAGGCAAGCAAGCCAGCCAGCAGCACAAGAGACTTCATTTCTCTGCTCTCCACTATGGCTGGGCTGTGACTAGCTGCTGCAGTTTCTGCCTTGTAAGCCAAATAACCCTTTCTTGTCTCTCCTCTCCCCCGCAGCCCCCCTCCCTCGGTCGCAGCAACAGAAGTGAAATGTGATTCTGGGCCAGAACACATCCGTGCTGCGTGCTGCTCTCATGAGTTCCTCAGAAGGGAATTAATCTACCCCCGTGCTGTCTGTCAAGCCCGACCCATGGCATTTCAGAGATAATTCTACTGCTGAGTACTGAAGGAGCAGTTACAGTTTCTGATTAAACCTCAGGAAAGCAGATAGATGACAGAAGTCCCGAGTCCCCGCTGTTTGCCAGGATTAATTAGAAAATCTCTAAGTCAGAAATAAGTCCGTTTTAATTACTCATTTTCATGTAAGTTTACAACAAAATGGAAAACTACAAACATACATGAAAGGTTCTCATTACCTCTTCAGGATCTGGCACCTACTGTCCCTGTGCCTCTGCCAGAAATGATTTCTGTCCTGTTTATTGGGATTCGCACCACCCGTCAAAGCCCCTGGTGTTATAGTTAGTTCTTTCCCAGAAGCCTGTCTGTTCGAGGAGCTTAACTTCCTACCAGGCCCTGGGCTTGTTGAAGGGAGAGCCCGTCTCATGCCGACCTATTGCTTCTAAGACATTTTCATGTATAATGTTAGACTTATGAACTTCTTCACAAAGTTTTGGGTTAAAATGTGGAATTTTATAAGAGGGAATAAACATAAAGTCTAGTATGTTATAAATATTATAAATATAGACATAAAAAGAAAACAAATCTGGCATGGTGGTACATACCAGTAATCCCAGCTACTTAGGAGGCTGAGGTAAGGCTATCATGAGTTCAAGGTCAGCCTGAAGTACATAGTAGGACTCCCAAAATAGAGAGTCCTTGCCTAGCATTCATATAATATCTGGTTCAATTCCCCATTACTGGAAAAAAAAAAAGAAGAGAAGAAGAAAATGATACCACATGTATGTTCTCAGTGATTTTTATTTTTAATTAAGTGTGTCTCTGTTTGTGTGTGTCTCTGTGTGGGTTTGTGCGCATGAGTGAGAGCTTGTGGGACTTACAAGAGGGCATCAGATGCCCCTGGAGCTGGGGTTACAGCTGATTTCAGATGTGTGTCACCTGATGTGGGTGCTGGCAACCAAGTTCAGTTCTTCAGCAGTAGCAGTGCATGCTCTGGCCACTGACCACACCCACCTCTCTCACATCTTAAGGGGCGTAAGTACCATTAGAATTGAGACTTGCAGCACATCACTGGAGGGAAACATAGGGTCCTTATCTATGGAAACTGTCATTCCTTTCTCTTGCTAAGGTCGGATTTGGTTTCACATCTCTCACAGAGTCTTACCTTTATATGTAGTGTTTGCATGTGTGAAAGTCTCCTCAAAATATCAAATATGTGCAAAAAGTGTGCTTTGGAAGAAGAATCCCACTGTAGAGCCCAGGCTGACTTCATACTTAACCGTCCCTCTGTCCCCAGTGCTGGGCTTACACACATGCAGCCTCTGTGCCAGGCTGGACTGACTTCCAGCACACAGCCTATCAAAGCCCTTGGATTCATATATTCTTAGAAGTACTTATCACACATAAAGAATCCAACGTAACTGGAAACACATGCTTTTATGAGCTAAGCACAGCCATTACCCACATCTGAGTACCATCCACTGCTCGCTGTAAGCACCATACAATGTCTATTTTATTTCATGGTTTTTGTACACATAAATGCTTTAAAAACCTGTTCATATAAATCAAAGCCAGAAGTAGAAGGTACTGTACTGCAGCACTGTCAATCAGTCCTGTGCTTTCCTTCTAAGTAACGTGCCAACAATTATCTAGTGACTTATTAGAGAAATATTTCCTATCTCTTGTCAGCTATAACGTGATGAAGTCTTTCATGTTTTTGAAAGCAAAGAGTTGAGAACACGTTGTTTGGGGAAAGATTTTTTTAAAACAGTCATTAGGAGTAATTTATTTTTTTGGCTTCTGGGAATAATACAAAACACTCTTTATTAAAATGTATCAACTATTAATTAAACTTTTACTCTAACCTGACATAATCAGAAATTGCAGGGCAAATGAAAACGCTCCTTGCCCTATGGCTGTCAGTGCAATGGACTTTGCAGAAACTGATTTTACAGTGCGTGCTGTTTCCAGTTCTTGGTAACTGCAGACTTGGTTTATGTAATTCTGGAAAAATATCTACCGTATAATCTAGTTGGCAAATGCAGCCTTCATTGTCAAAACGGTAAATTGAATTGGATTTCAAATGGCTTTTTCTCCATAAAATACCCTACATATTTATTCTAATAAATATAAATATTTCTATTACTTTCAATCTCTACATCCTTTACAATTATCATATTTCATGCACTTATTTGGGGTGTGTAAGTGCCTATGTATGTGTGTTTCCACATGTCATAGCGTGTGAACAACTTTGCCCGCTAAGCCATCATACCTGCCATTTTTGTTTCCAGGGGGCGGGCATCTCATGATCCCAGTCTGGCCTCAGAATCTATATGTAGACACTGGCCCTGAACTCAGGATCCTCCTGCCTCTGCCTCCTCCGTGCTAGGGTTTCAGGCATGTGCTACTACCTGTCACATGCTGTCACAGGGCTCCCAGACCCTTTCCTAAGATGGCTAGCTCAGACTTGGAGCCTTGTGAACTGCTGCACTGAAAACATAAACATGCCTCTCCCCACACCCCTGGCTTTCATCGCTCTGCTCTGGAGGACCATTCCTTAGGAGCGATTTGCTCTTTGACCATAGTTGTGGATGAAAAGCACATGAATGTGAAGTGAAGTTGGTCACTTTCCCTGCTGTCCTGTGCTGTCATACAGTGTGTCTGAACATCAGGTGTCCTGTGCTGTCGTCATACAGTGTATCTGAACATCAGGTGTCCTGTGCTGTCGTCATACAGTGTGTCTGAACATCAGGTGTCCCTGTACGGACTGGTGTAAGTCCCCTTATTGCCATTGCTTTGCCCTCAAAAGACTATGGATGGAACAGACTGCTGGTTCTCCCCTGTCTTGACCAATGGAGGTCATGTTGAGGTGGCTTGTTTGTTTTGCTCTTTCTATTACTGGTGCCTTACGTTTGGGGAAGAAGACCCATTCTCAAACAGATGCATGACGCGTCTTTGTTTTGTGAAGTGGGGAAAATTATGAATGGCAAAGAGAAAAGAGCTGGCCACTTCCTCCCAGGCAGATAAGCCTTTGGAAGAAGACCTGTAGATGTTGCAGATCTGGCAATTGATTTATTTAAAAGGGTCACCATAATCTTAGTTCCTGTGTGACACTTATGCTCTCCACATCAAGTGTGCAGCTACCAATACGAAGGCAGCCGCCTTACACCTCTTATTGTCCATGAGGGCATGCCACGATAGAGTGAGCACTAATGCTTTAGACAGTTCTTTCCTTTTAGTGCTCATAAATGCTGGGTAAATGCTAGGTAGCTGAGCTGCATCCTGGCCCAGAGCTTCACCTAGAACTGTTACTAATACAGTAACTAATCCAACAAGGCAAAGGCCTTTAAAACTGGGAAAAAAATGCCAAATACAGTGAACATAAGCAGACATAGCAGTTTATTTTCACTGGTGTATTTTTCTTTTATGTTTAAAGTTTTTATTTTATATTAAAGATGTATTTGCCCCATAACTAATCTATACATTTCTGATCTGTTCTTCCTATAGAGAATATATGAAACTCACTTCATAGTAATCTAAGACTCCTTAAAAAATCCTTACAGTATTTAAGACTTCTTAAGTAATCTAATAATTACAGCCATCATTTGTATAATCCTAAAATTCCCTTTGAATAGTATTCACCTTTTAAAGTTTTGTTATACATTACTGTGTGTTACCCTATAACTACCACTACATTTTATATTATTTTTAAAAGTACTTCTACTAATAAAGCTATAATAGGATTGCTGAGATGGGACAGGGCTATGGACATGAAACTGTAGTTTCTGAATCCCTCTGGGCTTGCCAATGGTGTCAAGCAGCACACACTCAGAGGTGGCTCTTGGTGTGTGTGTGATATGTATTTAGCACGTAGAATAGATCTTCAGAAGTCGTTAAAGTTAAACACAAATACAAAAAACTAATATTTATTTATATACTGCTTTACATCGTTGACAGAAAACACATCCAAGGCCAGGCTGAGGCTGGAGCAGTGCCAGGACGTGCCCTCGCCTGCTGGGACCTCTCTGCCCCTGTACTTCCCTTCACTTGGGATGAAGGCGTGGAAATCTACAGAGGTGGGTTCTCTGGTTCCCTTTGCTGCTGTGCAGGTAACCAGCCATGTGTGGGAAACCATCCTTGCAGCCCTGCAAAGCTGCCCTGCTGCTCTTGGCATTTGTGTTTTATGTTATTCAGAGTTTTAAGTATCAGTTAGGTAAAATTGTGATGTTTTCCTTTATATTATAGTTTGTGTTGTTTATTTACTTATTTGGTGGTGCTAGGCATGGAACCCAGTGCATGCTGGGCAAACACTCTACCACCGAACTACACCCACAGCCTTAAAAATCCTTTATTGTGACTTTACAGGAAGTTGACAAAACAGTACAGCGTCTTTATTGGCCTTCTTGCCCTCTGCAGTGTTGGTAATGCCATACATTTAGATAATGACATTTAACCATTTTCATCCTCACCCTTTTCCTCTTCCTCCCCCTCCTGCCCCTCCTCTCTGTCCTCCCCCCCCCCCCCCATCCCAAGGAGCCCTTCTACTCTGCAAGTCCTGCACAAGCTCAGGCCTGACAGCACCTGTGCTTGGACGTGTAAATCTGACTAAACTCAGAGGCTGTACAACAGAAGACACGAAAGCAGGAGGGGTGGGGCCTTATGGGCACCT
Source organism: Mus musculus (assembly GCF_000001635.26). Lineage (NCBI taxonomy): Eukaryota > Metazoa > Chordata > Mammalia > Rodentia > Muridae > Mus > Mus musculus. Next base: position 10,668 of record NT_039622.1, on the reverse strand, counting down.
CATCCTCCATGCTGAAATGAGGAAATCAATATAATAAATGTATTTAAGAAGTTGATCCACATCTACAGCACCACACATAGACATGTGAGACGGTGAGATACCTCACAGACTATTGCCCAGTCTCACATGTAATTAGGTAAAACACAATTTTTGTGCCTTTCACACTGATGAAAAAATGTTTAATTGCTACCGCCCTGTATTTGCACTGAGAGAAAGGCCCCTCCCACATGCTGCTGAATACAAGCAGGTGCGGCATTTAAGGGTAGAATTTGACACCATTCAAATTCAAGACAAGCCCGTGTGTGAGTGCTCAGAGATGCCACTGTGAACACGCAGCTTGTATAGGTGGCTCTGTGAAGCTTTTTATTGCAACAGTTGTAATAGACGGAAACAAGAAAAATCTCAAAATGATTACCAAAGGGAATGACCAAGTCAGGTTACATGTCAGGGCCACAGCTCAGCTCTGTCCTGAGAAAAGCACGTTTGTAATGCATACCTCAGTGAATGAAGTCACTGCGGGGACAGTACGCAATGACTGATTATATTATTATGTAGAAAGATGACCAAGATAGATTGCTTATTCCTGAGAAGGATATATATATATAACGATTTCATTTCGCTTTTAAAAAATGTGTTGACACAGAAAATTTCCCCCAAATTCATAAGACAGAGTACTAGCTACCCCAGCAGAGGATGGCAGCCTGTGGGGAAGGGAGCAGAAACTCTGTGCTCTTTACCACTCACATTACTGGGTGTGCTTGCAGTGACTATTTTATAATCTATAAAATAATAATAAAGGCACAAATAAAGACCTTAAAGTGGACAGAGGCAGTGACACAGCTGAGACAAGCGTGACACACCATCAGAATCAGAATCAGCATAATTTCCACTCCTCCAGCAACTCTGATGAGGTCAAAATTTTGCAAATAGGACATACTGCACAGAAATAATCCAAAGGGCAAAATTTGTGTATTCTTCATTTTGCAAAATCCTAAATGGAAGTGGCAGAACACAGACACTTATCATCCATCACTATTGATTTAGCAACTCACAAAGACATCGAAGGTTTTGGTCAGCCTTAATTTTATGTGAGCCACTTCACAACATCCCTATCAGTTGCCATGGAAACAGCTGCAGCCAAAAACCCAAAATCGCAACCTTGTTTTTTTATTTTCTTAGTGGGTGGGGGGAAAAGGGAATTTTTGTTTGTTTGTTTTTGAGGTATAGTTAAATAACTTTATTACCAAACTTAATGATTAAAAACTCTGGACAGTACGAAGAAAGAAAATGGACCAGTGTCAATCATAAACACAAAAGGTTTCCTTAGTTTTGAAAGTAATACTCTAATGAACCCTGTTCTACTTTTGAAAGCTTTGTTCTGCTAAGAATTTTATTTGTGAGGCTGGAAAGAGGTCTCAGTCAGTGAGAGCAAGTGCTGTGCACGCATGAGGACCTGAGTTCAAATCCCGAGTACCCACATAAGAGGGGGCAGTGCTGGAGGAAGGGGAGGGGAGCAGAGGGGGAGGGCAGAGACAGGAGTATTATCATCAAACACAGTGAGCGAGCTCAAGGTTCAGTGAGAGCTCTTATCTCAAGAGAATTAGGCATAGAATGAAAGAAGAGATCCCTCATGATCCTGCAGTCTTCAGATGCTTGTGTGTGGGCACATGCTCTTGCACACTTGCACACACAGGAAACTCAGTGTCTTGCACACTTGCACACACAGGAAACTCAGTGGAAATATGAGTTCAGTATATAGAAGTGTGCATTTCTTTTTATGGTTAAATGGCATTCCACTGTCTGGAGGGAGCACTATTCACCCATTCTGCTACCAAAGCTTACTTCTAAGTTTTGGCAATCATGAATAAAACAGTCATGAACATTTATATGGTAGAATAAGCCAGACTCATATATATATGTGTGTAGATTTTTGTCATTGAGAACCAGGAAAGCTTTGAATCATTATAAAACATAATTCCTAAAATATAGAATGAAATTAATGTGGTTGCATTCATTTGGGGCTTTTCTTCCGCAATGGTATTTTTGCTCTGAGATGATGATGAGTTTAGTGTGTGCGGAATCCAACAGGTAACCATGGATACTCTCTGTTTGCATTATCTTTGATATCCTTAGCATGGAAGGAAAGACATGCAGATAGACACATGGCAGAAGAGATTGTCATAGGCTTGTGTTGATGGCATGTCAGTCTGAGCTCATCAAAAAGCTAAAGAAAAAAAGCATATAATAATTCACTTGATAGAGCAGTGCATTTGATAGAGTCCAGCAGCCATCTATGGAAAAACTCAGCAAACTGGAAATCATATGGCGGATAAACAGTATAAATAGTCACTCAGCAGATATGCATAATAAAGAAATGCTGGGAGAGATGGCCAGCATTGTCATCCCGAGATGCACACAGTGTAATAGCAGAATGGCTGGGACAGAAGTGGTGACAGCCCCTTATGCTAATGAGGATGTGGAAGGTCAGACCACTCCTGCTTTGCTAGTAGGAATTTCGAAAGGTAAAGTCACCTACAAAACAATTAGGCTGTACCTTATTGAGCACATGGCTGGGAAGAGGATTTGTGGGTTAGAGTACTTCCTGCTCTTGCCGAGTATCTAGGTTCAGTTAACCTCGGAGGCAGAGGCAGGTGGATCTCTGTGAGTTCTAGGCAAGCCAGGAATGCATAGTGAGATTGTCTCAAAAACAGCAACAGAACCTGAATATAAGGCACCCACCCATATACTCAGCAATGGCACCCCTAGTCATCTCACAGGTGTGGAAATTTACTTACATTATACAAAACCTTGTACCCAGAAATTTTATCTGAAACCACACAAATCTTACAAGATACCAGATACATTTGAAAGGGTTAAACATGAGTATCTGGGATACACCTTAGTAGTGACAGGAGGAACTCTCAGCATACACAACGACCCGGGTAGATCTCTAGGAACTGTGCTGGATGAAGAGAGTCGATCCTAAAGGGTTGCATATTGTGTCACCCTATTTATATAACACACTTGAAAGGTCAAAATTACAGACGTGCCAAACAGATTTATAGGAACCTGGGATAGATTTGCTTTGTTTCCTGGCTGAATTCATGTCAGATTCCAAACACGATGTCCTAGTTAGGATTACTGTTGCTGCGATGGAACACCATGACCAAAAGCAATTTGGTCATTTGGGGAAGAAAGGGTTTATTCACTCACAATTCCATATAACTTTATCAAAAGCAGTGAGGGCAGGAACTCAAGCGGGGCAGGAACCTGGAGGCAGGAGCTGATGCAGATAGAAGCCATGGAGGAGTGCTGTAAACTGACTTGCTCAGCCTACTTTCTTATAGAACCCATGACCACACTACCCACAATGGGCTGGGGCCTTCATCATCAGTCACTAATTAAGAAAACACCCAGGCAGTGGTGATGCACCCTTTTAATCCCAGGACTTGGGAGGCAAAATCAGGTGATCTCTGAGTTCCCTCCTAGCCTGGTTTACAGAGTGAGTTCCAGGATAGTCAGTGCTACACAGAGAAATGCTGTCTGGAACACTCCAGCCACCCTACAACACCCCCCCCCCACACACACACACAACAACAAATGCCTTACAGGGTTGCCTACAGCCAGTTCTTTTTTTTTTTTTAAAGATTTATTTATTTATTATATGTAAGTACACTGTAGCTGTCTTCAGACACACCAGAAGAGGGCATCAGATCTCATTAAGGATGGTTGTGAGCCACCATGTGGTTCCTGGGATTTGAACTCAGGACCTTTGGAAGAGCAGTCAGTGCTCTTAACCGCCGAGCCATCTCTCCAGCCCCCTACAGCCAGATCTTATGAAAGCATTTTTCAGTTAAGGCTCCCTCCTATTCAGTGACTGTAACTTGTGTCAAGTTGACACAAAACTAGCCAGCACATGCTGACTTTTCTTTTGATAATGTGTCTAGGTTTGTGCACAGAAGTGCAAGTGCCTTTGGAGGCCAGCAGCATCAGGGCCCCTGGAGCTGGAGTGACAGGCAGGAAGTTGTGAGCTGCTGGGTGTACACCCTGGAACTCAGCTCCAGTCCTCTCAAAGACAGCAACACTCTCAATGGCTGACCCACCTCTCTGGTGCAGTTTTTGTTTTCCAGTGACTGTGCCCTCTCTTGTTTCTGTCAGGACCTAACACTGTTGTACTCCTATGAGCATCCGAAGCAACCTGTGACAAGGTTACCTCCTTCCTTTACCTCTCCTGCTTCCTGGCTGTCAGAAGGGGAAGCGGAAATCTGCAATCTCTGGGACACAGGTAATTTGGCTACAGATGAAATTTTCTTCAGAAATAGAAGTGAGATGCACTTGAAGGAAAGGTTACACAAATACAAGATTTGATTTTGAAATATAGCAATGCTTGGCTTTGTTTATCATTGGTCATCAGCAGCAGGACTGGCATGATAAATCCAGCCCATATGTGGCCTTTGACTCCCATTTTGTTGGTCACCTGCTTCTGGGATTCTGATTTCTTTCTCTTCTATTTCACTTTGTTTAAAAATTAATTGCTAGCCTTACACTTTTCTTTGAAAGTTTTAAAGAGTAGAACTAATTTTCTGTTCTTAAAAAAGATTTTTTTATTATTTTCATATGTCTAAGTATCTTGTCTGCATATATGTTTGTGCACCACATATGTACCCTGTGACACGGAGGCCAGAAGAGGGTGTTAGATCCTGGATATCTGGAATTATAGACGGCTGTAAGCCACCATGTGGGTGCTGACTATTGAGCCCAGGTCCTCTGCGAGAGCAGCCCTCTCTGCAGCCCAATTTTAGTATGTTTTTTAGTGAGACTTATTTCTGATGAAGCCTAATGAATGAGACCCGACTAGAGCAGGCATTAAGTGGAAATGTGAAGGAGCAGAATGAAGAGCGCCAGTCCCACAGCTCGGTCAGACAGCTCCTGAATCATTAACTTTAGAAAAGGGCACAGGGGAAAGCTGGGTGTGGTAGCTCACATTTGCAATCCTGGAGAGACAGAGTTACCACAAACTCAAAGCCAGCCCCATCCAAGCCAACCTGGACTACAGTATAAGATCCTGTCTCAAAAACCTTGGGGGGAAAGGGCACAGGATAAATTACACAAAATGATACCAAAGTCACCTCTAGTAAATGACAATGTTGAGTCCCACCTGCTGTTGTCAGGACCCCTTGGGGTCTGCCTCCCTCCTGTCATTGCTCTGTATGAAGTCCCAACTTGCAATACACTTTGGGGCTGAAGACAGAGCCCAGGCCTCATGGAGAGCATGCTAAGTGCACACTGCATACCCAGCTGCATTCTGGTTGCAATAGGTTCCTCCACTAGGTTTGCTCAGCCAGAGGGGTGACCTGTCCATCACCAAGATATGAGTGGGGCAACCTGAGTACCTGTGAGCAGTGCCTTGTCTGTCTTTTGCTTTCTAGCTCCTGGTTGACCTTTCCTGCCTCACAGAGGTGGTTCCTCATGGTTTAGGCTCTCTCTTTCCCTGTTCTCAGACCTTATACCTCGAAGTTCCTCCTCATACAGACCTGCAGCACCCAAAATTGAAAAACCACAGTGTTAGCATAGACTTTCTGTGCAAGCACACATTTATAAATAGTTCTTATAAACTCTTGTGAGAACTAAAAGAATAATTTTAATAATAATTTTAATAAATGCAACAAAAGGTTGTATGAGATGGCATTAGCACAGATAATAGTTGTAAATGGCTTTAATCTAGGGACAGCTTACTTGACATTTAAATCTGTCTGTCTATCTTTGAGACAGTGTCTCACTATGTGTAGCCTTGGCTTACATAGAACCCCAGCTTTTCATTGCATGCTATCCTGGCTCTAACTCACTACCTCTGCCCACTGGGTGCTGAGCTTGAGGGTGAGGGTCACCACATCCGCCTTGCTCAGTGTTCTTCCACGGTCTGTAAAGTAAACAGCTCAAATCTAGAAGCTCGAAGGAAGAGCAATGGGGAAAACTTTTCTTGTATTCTAACATCGCCTAACATCCCCCCCCCCAACATTTCAAATATAGACTTTCTTTTTGGGAGCAGCTTTAGATTCACAGTAGAACTCAGCAGAAAGTGCAAAGTGTCTCTGAGCTTCTGTGCAAAACACACATGGCTTGTCACTATCCACATTTGTTACAGTCAGGCCTGTATTGACACCATGGTCATTCTCAGTCTGTAGTTTTGTCCCACACTCGTGTGTGGGTATGAACACGTGACTGACATACATACATTATTACCACACAGTGTGACCTCATTGTCCCAAGGTCCCTCTGTGCTCCACTACTCACCCCTGCCTCCCTCCGTGCTAGCAGCCACCAACCTCTTTTGTTTGTCTTTTCTTAGAATGTCATAGCATCAGAATCATGCAAGGGGCACCACTTTAGGTTGGCTTCCTGATGGGCATGGTGGGGCATGACTTTAATCCCAGCACTTGGGAGGCAGAGGTAGGTAGATCTCTGTGAGTTCAAGGCCAGCCTGGTTTAAAAAACAAGTTCCAGGACAGCCAGGGCTACGTGGAGAAACCTTGTCTGAAAGAAAGAAAGAAAGAAAGAAAGAAAGAAAGAAAGAAAGAAAGAAAGAAAGAAAGAAAGAAAGAAAGAAAGAGAGAGAGAGAGAAAAAGAGAGAAAGAGAGAAAGAGAGAAAGAAAGACAGAAAGAGAAAGAGAGAGAGAAAGAGAGAGAGAGAAAGAAAGTGAAAGAAAGAGAAAAAGGAGAAGAGAGGAGGGGAGGGGAGGGGAGAGGAGAAGAGAAGAGAAGAGAAGAGAAGAGAAGAGAAGAGAAGAGAAGAGAAGAGAAGAGAAGAGAAGAGAAGAGAAGAGAGAAGAGAAGAGAAGAGAAGAGAAGAGAAGAGAAGAGAAGAGAAGAGAAGAGAAGAGAGAACAAAGGAAGGATAGGAAGGAAGGAAGGAAGGAAGGAAGGAAGGAAGGAAGGAAGGAAGGAAGGAAGGAAGGAAGGAAGATTGGCTTCTTTGAGGTTGTAACCTGCCTTGAAAGTTCTTCTCATGCCTGGATCACTCCTTTCTTCTGAGTGTGGAATAAGATATCTCAGTTTAGTATTTTCCCTCTGGAAGCCACCTTGGTCGGTTTTGGTTCTGCAGTATAAAGTAAGCAGGCAAGGTAGGCTTTTGTTTGAATATATATTTCCCCTCTAACACTTTGACACAAGTGGAATAGAGTATAGATGAGAATCAGAGACCACCCTGAAGAGAGGCTTCAGAACATGCTACATGAGGAAATGCCTCCCTGGGGTTCTTAGCCAGAACCCATGTCAGGTAGAGGGTGCTTCCTGTTATTTTTAATATATGTGCATGTGGTGTGTGTGTGTGTGTGTGTGTGTGTGTGTGTGTGTGTGGTATATGTGGTGTGTGTGTGTGTGTGTGTGTGTGGTATGTGTTTGTATGGTGTGTGTGTGTTCATATATGGGCATATATGTACAAGTATATGTACCTCTCATATGTGGAAGAGGTTTGATGCCAGGTGTCTTTCTCAGTGGGTGTCCACTTTTTTTTTCTTTTACTGAGGCAGGTTCTCTCCCTGAACCCAGAGCTCCCCAATTCCTAGTCTTGTTAGCCTACTTGCCCTGGGATGTGGTCTCTGCCACCTGAGTGTTAGCATTACAGGCAGGCTCCATGCCTACCCTGCTTCTATTTGCAGCAAGCACTTTATCCCCTGAGCCATCTCTCCAGACCCTTTTCCTATTTTTAAGCCCTTCTTTTCTCCAGCCTTTCCCCGGCTTGCTAAAATGCAGATCCTAGCATTTCACTTCCCAGCTCCACAACTGTCAACAGCTCTCTGCTGCCAGGGAGATAAGTCTAAGTTTTTCATATTGTCATATGAAATTTCCATAGTTTGATCCCAGCTGATCGTTCAGGTCCCCTTACCCCAAGCAGCCAGTACTCACAGGCTCTGTGACATCCCGTGTGTAGTCCCTTCTCTTTATACTGTCTTTGTTCCATGGTAACATGCTGATCTAACTTTTGTGATGTAAATACCATTTATTATGTTCATGGATTCTCTGGGTCAGGAATTAGGACAAGACACAGTGGGAATGGCTTGCCTCTCCCATGATGGATAGACCTCTGAGCCTCAGCTGAGGAGCTCAAAGGCCAGGCCAGGGATCTTCTGAAGGCCTGCTCCTTCTGGTGTCTGGCTGTTGCTGCTGGCTATCCACTGGGGCGCCTCAGTTCCTCTCCACATGAGCCCATTTAAGAGGCCTTTCCACGTGGGCTAGTGAGAGCTTCCTCACAGCATGGTGGCTGGGTTCCCAGGGTGAGCATCTTCTGTCCAAGCAGAGAGCAGAGAGCCAGCAGAAGCTGTGTAATCAATCTCAGAAGCCAGGCCATTGTGCTTCCTGTGTGTTCTCTTCATCCAGCCAATCACAAAGTCCTGCCCAAGCCCAGGAGACAGGGGAGCAGAGCCGACCCCCCCACCTCTCCGTTGAGGGCCATACCTCATTGAAAGAAAAAGGCACTGGAATGAGATGCACATTGATATGCGCCAGGATGTGTGTTTAGAAAATGTCAATCAACGTTCAGCTTTCTATCAAATTATAAACATTTGACAAAATCCTATTCAAATAGCAAGGTCCAATGAAAATGTCACAGCAGTTAGAAATTCTTTCTGTGTGCTAAGGTCTCATTTCAGTATGGTCTCGTGTGACTTCCCCATACCTCTGTTACAGAATTTTAAAATTTGCTATATAATTTATATAAATTATACTTGCTTTATAATTACATGAGTTAATGAGTGTATTCATTCATTGAAACCCTTGGAACACTGGAAATAAAAGCATTCCACATCCTGACTGTCTCTTTCGCAACACCGTCCTCCCCACAGGATTAACAGTTAGTAATTTGGTGGGTATTTTCTAGACCTTTCTCTGTGTGTTTGTACATTATGTACTTTGAATTATATACAGCTAACTTTATTTTGCTTTGGAACATTATTCTATATTTTTCCTGAAACTATGTGAAGTTTAAGAATACTACTGTGTGGTGGGGTGGGGTGGGGGGCGGTGGTTAGAAAGATTGCTCAGTGTTAAAAGCACTTGCTTTTCTAAGACCAGAGTTCAGTACACACACACACACACACACACACACACACACACACACACACATACACAACCACTTGAGTTTTTGTCACTAGGCAGAGATTTTTCCTAATCTCCTGTAATATCTGAGTATATAGCTTATTCATACCCTGCTGGTTGGCATGTTGGTGTTGGATATATTTTACTCATAGCTTTGGTGAATAGCCTTGTTCACATACATGTGTGTTCTTCAGGCCGGACTGTTAGAGATGGCTTCCCTCAGCTGTACTGAGTGCCCATTTTCATGCTCGTCTTTGCTCCCAATGAGCTCCTCTAACACCAGTGCCGGCTTGAGCTTGCAGCACAGGAGAGCACCCATCTCTTCATGCCCTCACCAACACTTGATATTGTCAAGCCTTATATTTTTATCACTTGTATGAAAGTTGCATTACATAGCTGGTATAATTGGAATATCTCCACATATTGATTGGATGTTTTTATTTCCTCCTCTGTGGCTTGCCTATTTATATAATTAACCCATTTGTCTTGTGTATTGTTTGTTGTTCATTTGAATTGATTTTGTAGAGTTACATATATATGCACATATAATTTGTGTTGCAAATCACTTCTAGGCTGTGACTTGTCTTTCAGCTTTCTCAGTGATGTGTTCAGAGAAGTTTAAGGATTCTTTCCTTCATAGTTTTGTGAGTTTGTGTTTCACAGGGTGAAAAGCAGCCATCAAATTAGAGATGTGGCTCAGTTAGTAGAGTGCTGGCTATGCAAGTGTAAGGACTTGAACCTGGGTTCAGATCCCCAGGGCCTATAAAAAGCCTGGCACAAAATAGACTATCTAATATAGTCCCCAAGGAGGCATGAGAAGCCCGCTTTGGAGTTGTTGGTCAGGGTTGTCCAAGAGAACCTAAAACACAAAACATTACAGTCTTTTCTGTTGTCCTTGGTTGCCCCCAAGAGGTAGAAGGTAAGTCCCTGTTCCTGAAGACACCATGCACTTCAGACACATGGGGCCCAGAGGACTTGAGCTGGATCTGACCTGCAAGCCTCCTCCTGAAGGTCTAGTTTTCATGGCCAGAAGGTGGCATGCAGCTCGCAAGGAGGGAGACAACCAACAGTGCTACCCAGCCATGTTACCTACGGACCGCATCAACAACCGGCATGGCACAGTGATACTAAGGGTGCAGCAGTGACCTGCATCCTGTGACAGGAACCAACAGTTTTCTCATTGGGTGTAAGGCCCTCTCATCAAGAAGGAAACTGTGCCTGGCTCTGGAAACCTAGCCAACTACTCAAGGGTACTGAGGTCATGGATCTTGGAGGAGAGCCTACAACTGTCATTTTAATAAAAGAGCATAGTCCTTATCTAAATTAGAAATATTTGCCTTCATATTTACAGATTAGTCCTCACCCTTCATCAAAGAAATGTCTCTTTGTCACATAGGGAAACCATTGCTGAACCACAGCCAATTGAAATGCAGAGTTGTAAAGCCCAGTCCTACTGATATATCTGCAACTCAACTCCTGCACCTTAGGCTCAGGAGTCATAACAGAAGAAGGATCAGCAAGACCGTACAAGCCAGAGAAGCAGGATGTTTGCTGAGAGATGATGCCTTCTAGTA